>NC_056733.1:1431789033-1431809049 GCF_019279795.1 Protopterus annectens | reverse complement strand
GAAGAGACTCTATTGTCAGGCACACTGACGTCCTGCTCACCAGACTGAACAAGGAAAAGGTCACTAAGCTGCCTCGGGTGCCAGGATCCGCCACACAACACAAGCACTCAGGTCACTCCAAAGCAAGTACAAATATGACTCTGTCATTGTCCATGCTGGTGTGAAAGACCTGAGACGTATCTCCCCGGACTACATCAAAAGACAAAGGAGCTCTCTGATCATGTAGCCCACGCCGGTATGACCCTGACCAGCATCTTGCCCTCACCAAGAAAGATGCCACAGTATAAAGACAAAATGATCAGTTTTAACAACTGGCTAAACTATTGGCGTCATTCAAAAGGGACCCAGTGTCAGTCAGCCTCGGATGACATGCTCGACAAGCCACGTTGCTTCGCTAGAGACTGCTTGCACCAGTCACCCTTAGGCTTTCGAATACCGGCTAAGGCTCTTATCACCCCATAGTGCCTTTTTTAGGCAAGGCTCAAAGGACACACCCATCTCCACAGACAACACAAGAAACAAAACTGAGGGTAATGCTACTCAATGCCAGAAGTCTAAACGTCAAAATGCACTCACTCGAGGCACTCCTCAGTATGGAGAAAAATAGATATCTGCGCAGTAACAGAAACCTGGTTTAAGGCTCCAGAGAGCACCCCGGCACTACCAGGCTATAACTCATACCATACCTTTCGGCCCCAGAACCTGGACCTTAATACAAAAGGCGGGGGTGTATCCATCTTCATCAGGGATACCCACACCTCCAGGTTAGTGGCACTGCACGAGGCCTCAGACTATGCATGTGCAACAGTGTGCAAAAAGTACAGTTGTGTATCTACCATAAATGTAGATGTTAGAGTGCATTAACTGTTGCAGTCATTACACTTGGATTATCCTGCTGGCAGGTGACCCGTAGTCGGCCCGAGTTAAAAAAGTCTTGGCCCGACGTCGGTTGCTGTCGCCTCTTCCCTGACAGTGCGCCGGGGGTATAAAAGTTGCAACAGACGCCATTTTCTTCAGTTTTTCTTGCCCCAGATGTCAGGTGCCCCCAGATATGAAGGCTGTAAAGATAAAAATGCGCCAAACAACCATGCATATATCACTTAAAACATTTTCTTCTTCTAAAAGAAAATACATCACATAGGTTGTATAGAGTTTAGAAGTACAGAATAGTCCCAGCAAAGAGGGGGATGGTGGGTGGGTAACCAGGACTGCAACATTAAATACACTAACATCTACATTTATGGTAGGTACACAACCGTACTGTTCGTGTTTCACTGTTGCAGTCATTACACTTGGGTAGAATCTGAGGTAGGGTGGCTGGGTCTAGATTGGATTTGGCGAGGCTACAAGCCCTGCAGAACTGCAGTGGCAAAGCCTGCTCTGGATATGGAGTAGAGAGGTAGGTGGTAGTGCTTGGTAATAGTGTGCAATGTACTCCAGGTTGCAGCTTCTAATATGTCTTTGGTTGGTATCCCTCTGAGGAAAGCTGCTGAAGTGGCTGCTGCTCTAGTTGAATGAGGCCTAATGCCCTTAGGCACAGATTGCCACGCTGTGCATAACAGAAGCGGATGCAGTGTCCTATCCATTTGGAGTTTGTCTGCTTTGTAATAGGTTTTCCTTGTGATCCTGCAGCATATGCTACAAACAGTTGCTCAGTTTTTCTGAAAGCTTTTGTTTTGTCCAGGTAAACTCGTAGCTGCCTGTGTATATCCGAGTGCATAAGTCTTTCCACTTCATTCTGGGGATTTGGGTAGAAAGTGGGCAAATGAACAGTTTGGTTTAAGGCCACATTTGAGACCACTTTTGGCATGAATGTTGGGTTCGTCCTTGGAGAAACCCTGTCCTGGTGAAAAATGAGGAAAGGTTCCACAGCCATCAATGCCTGTAACTCTGAAACTCTTCTTGCTTAAGTTATTGCTAGGAGCAGAGCAGTTTTCCATGACAAGAATTTTAGATAAGCTGTGCTGGCTGGTTCAAAAGGAGGCAGTGTTAGTTTTTCTAAAACAAAATTGAGGTCCCAAGTAGGTACTGGTGCTCTCCTAGGGGGTCTTATATTCTTTGCCCATCTGAGGTACTGTCGTACTAGAGGATGTGAAAAAATAAGAGGATCCGTATTGTAATGAGCTGAAATGGCAGAGGCATAGATAGGCCTTTGTCCAACATCTCAGAAAGGTATTGTAAAATCTGAGGCATATTAGGGAGCAGTGGGTCGAGCCCTTGTGCCTGGTTCCAAGCACAGAATCTCTTCCATTTTTCCGCATAAGATTTCCTAGTGCTAGCTCCCAAAATTACATCCATAACAGCTTTAGAGAGAGGTGCAGTCTGAGTCGCTACATTACCTGCCATGCTGCCAGGTTTAAGGTTCTGAGTTGACTGTGCAGAATCTGATTGTTTTGCTGTCAGAAGATGAGGGATTTGAGGTAGAGGCCAAGGCAGGTCTTGGGACAAAATCTTTAGGATTGGGTACAAGTGCTGGTGTGGCCGGTCTGGTGCAATCAGGATCACTTTTGGCCTCTCGTCTGACTTTTAGAAGCACCTTGGTGAGAAGAGGCATCAGCGGGAAGATATAGACTGTCGGGTTTTTCCAATTTAAAGATAGAGCATCCACTTTCCATGCTTGAGTGATAAATCCTTGTGCAAAATTTCTGTAATTGGCAATTGAGGGGAGGCAAATAGATCTATGTCTGGGCGTCCCCATTCCTTTATCATGTTGAACACTTGTGGATTTAGCTTCTATTCGTGAGGATCCATGAGATTTCTGCTTAGTTCGTTTGCCAGTTTTTTTTTGTTCCTGGCAGGAATTGTGCTTGCAGATGTACCTGGTAAGTCAGTGCTGTGTTCCACAAAGTCATGGCTTGTCTGCATAGGGGATAGGAATGTGTGCCCCCTTGCTTATGTACCACATAACTGTGGTATTGTCAGTCTTTATTAATTGTCCTGGATGTATTAGGTCCTTGAAGGCTGTCAGGGCATTCTGTACAGCTAGCATCTTTTTTTGATTGATATGACGATGCATTTGTTCCTTGGGCCACATGCCCTGAATACCTTTTCCTGCCATATGTGCTCCCCAGGCATAATCAGATGCATCTGTTGTTACTGTTTGCCTGGCTGTAGGTAAGGTGAAAGGTTTCCCCTTGTCGTGGTGACAGGCCTGGGACCACCATCGAAACACCTGTTGTAGGCAGGGAATCAAGGTTATGATTGTCTCTAGGCTGTGACAATGCAGAGTCCAAACACTTTTTAGATACCATTGTAGTTTCCTCATATGCAGTTTGGCATATGGAATTAGTAGAATGCAAGATGCCATTAAACCCAGGGCCTGCAGAATTTTTCTTGCAGGGAGCTGGGTCTTTGCCATCATTTGAAAGTAATGAGTCAGTTGCCTTTGTCTGGCGTGAGATAAGCCATCTGGGTAGTTATATTTAAGCTTGCACCCAGGAATATTATCTCTTGAGAGGGCACTAGTTTTGATTTCTTTTCGTTTACTGTGTACCCTAGGCAAATTAGTTATCTTTTTACTAACGCCAGGTGCTTTAGAAAAATGTCCTTGCTCTCTGCTTGAATAAGGCAGTCATCCAAGTACAGATATATTTGAATTCCTTTTTGTCTGCAAAATGCATTTACTGGTGCCAAGCATTTTGTGAAGACCCTGGGCGCAGTAGATAAGCCAAAGGGTAGTGCAGAGAATTGATGATGCATTGAGCCTGCTATATATCTGAGGTATCTTCTGCACGATTGTCTGACTGGGACATGCAGGTATGCCTCCTTGAGATCCAAAGTAACTAGCCAATCCTCTTTGCCCAGCATGGGCAAGAGTTGTTGTAGTGTTAACATTTTGAAATTTGGAACATCAAGGAAAGTATTTAGGATTGACAAGTCCAGTATTGGTCTCCATGCTTTATCCTTTCTGGGTAATACTAAAATACTTGAGTAAAATCCTTGGCCCTGTTCTTCTTGTGGAACATTTTGAATAGCTCCCATATTCGTAAGAGCTGCAATCTGTTTTTGTGCCTCTACCATTGATTTTGCGGCAGGTATGGCATACCTTTTGGTTTTGGAAGCGTGTGGAAGTGGAACCTGTACCCTTGAGAAACTACATTCAACACCCATTGGTCTTGAGTGATCATGTGTCAATTTTTTGAGAAAAGTGCTAGCTTTCCCCCTAGGGGTGCTGTCAACTGTTTAGAGCTTGGCATTTGCAGAGGGAAGTAATTGTGACAGTTTCTTATAAGGTTGTGATTTGTCTTCTCCTTTGGGGGCTGAAGCACCCCACTCTTTAGGTCTGTAGGAGCCTTGGGGCTGAGATCTGCCTCTTGGGTGTCTGTATCGGCCTCTTTGTGGCCTGACACTGGAAAGGACCAATTTTTTGAAGGCCAGTTCCTGCTAAATCTAGGTGGCTAAACATGTAAGAAATCTTTCACAGTTTGCATTTACTTTGCTTTATCCTCCATCTTCTTTAAAACCTCTTCTGCCTTAACACCAAAGTATCATGCTGTAGTGGAGCATCCAATAATTTCAATTTAACATGGTCAGGTAAACTTTGTTCTTTCAACCAAGCATGTCTTCGAATAACTGAGCCTGTAACTGCGGCTTTACAAGAAGCCAATAATTAATCAAAACCACATTGCAGAGTATGCTTTCCCACTTGTTCAACTGCATGCAATAAATCCTGCATTTCTTTACTGTCAGGACCTTCTATTTTTGTAACCATTTTCTGCTTTAACAATTACATGAGATACTGCTGATATTTAAGCATGTGAAACTGACAGTTTAAAGCTCTTACAGCTAAAGTAGCAGAAGTGTAAACTTTTTTCCCCCCCATCTGTCCAAAGCTCTGGAATCCCTATCTGAGGGGACAGGATTTTTGGCAGTGGAAGCTTTAACCCCTTTTGGACCCTGAGAAATAGTTTCTGGGTCCGCAGTGGGGGTTTTGTAAAGAAATTTATTAGAGTCAGGGACCCTGTAGTACCTGTCTGGCTTTACTGGTTCAGGGGGTAAAGAATCTGGAGACAGACTGGATTCAGAAAAATCATCAATAATATCGAGCACAGGGGGGGGGGATAGCCAAGGGCCTGTGCTGAGGCAATAGAAGGAAATCTGAGCCTTTTCTTGGATTCTGAGTAATCCTGGCTCTCCCAATGGAAATGCTCCCTCATGGTGTGCAGGGTTTCCCCAAAAGAGTAATCCTCAGGCAGTGAGGCTGAAGGAATGGGCTCTTCAGCATCAGAGTCCTCATAGGGAAGGAGAGAATAACCCTGGTCAGAAGAATCAAAAGAAATAGAAACCTGATCAGAGGAATCATAATCCGTGTCTTGCCTAGGCCTTTTGTCAGGAGGGGGATGGGACCCCCTGATTAAAGGAATAAGGTCTTCGGCCATTTTAAGCATCTGTTTCTTAGGCATGGATGACTGTTCTGGTAAATGCTGCACTTGTTTCTTTGACTTTGCCTTTGCTGCTGTAGTAGCTTTAATTGCAAGCTGTGAAAGTCTGAAAACACCTGCTCAGCGGCTCCGGACCCATCTGAGGGTATATTTTCTGTAGGCCCAATACCTCGAGTTTCCACAGGCCTCGGTGTCTCCATGCAGCTGTCGGTTGCGGCCTGTGGCTCTGAGGTAGCGGTTGTCAGGGGCTGCGAAAGTGCCTCACTAACAGGCGACTCGCCTAGAAGAGGCTTCGTCGGTTTTGGACCTCGGATGCCTGTGTTTTTTTTTATACATTCCGGTTGGTTGTTCCGACGACATTATGTAATTAAATCTTCATCCAAAATAATGCAAAGCAAAATCAAACCAACGTTTAATAGTGCGTTTATTAAATCTAGCACAAAACCGACAACTAGTGACGTTGTGGTCAGGGCCTAGGCAAGGAATTTACTAAGTGAAAGTCCTTATGAGGTATTTGCTTCCCACAAGAAATACAATTATTAACTTTTACTGAAATCAGTCTGGAGCAAGAAAAAGTTTCCCCAACGGGGTACTTAGCTATTGGAAGACTTCAGTTCTGAAATTCAATTTTGAAAATGTCAGGAGTCGGCCGACCGCCACTTGCGAACTGCTTATGCTTCGGGCACCATGCGGCAAGAAAGACTGAAGAAAATGGCGTTGGTTGCAACTTTAATTGCCCTGGCGCACTGACATCAGGGAAGAGGCGACAGCAACCGACGCTGGACGAAGACTTTGGAACTCGGGCCGACTACAGGTCGCCTGTCAGCAGGATAACCCAAGTGTAATGACTGCAACAGTGAAACACTATGAACATCTGCTTTTCAGTTTGTAGCTTGCTACAGATCACCCACCTTGTCTCAGGACCCCCACTCGGCATTCCTGAGAACATTGAAGAATATGAAGGTCTCACCAAACATGATATTGGGTGATTTCAACTACCCAAATATTGACTGAGAAAACTACTCAAGTCCCAACTCCTTTGCCCAACGTTTCCTGTAGTTTATAAACTCAAACGCCCTGGAACAACTGGTCACCACTCTCAAGAGGTGACAACGTATTGGACCTGGTCACCACCAACATGGGGGTGCAATGTTCCATACCAGAGGTAAACCCCTCGTTGGTAAGATCAGACCATAAACTAATCACATTGGACACCACATACCGACCCCACCGCCAGCCAAGGAAACCACTGTTAAAAATTTCTCAGAAGTAAACTTCACACTTCAAGACAGAGGTGGAATGTTTCAAGGCCCCCGGGATAATGGGGAACACTGCCCAAACCGCAGAATCCTTTACAAATGCATTCTATGAGCACCTACAGGAATGCATGGATCGAGCCATCCCAAGTAAAACCAAGACTCACTCTTCCAAAAAGAGGAAAACAGTCTGGTGGACCCCGGCCATAAATAAGCTATACAACAGAAAGATGAAACTATTACATGATAGAGCAAAAATCCCAAAAAGGGAAGGCATCCCTATCAGTATTAGCAGGAAACTACGATCCCTCATAAAATCATCCAAAGCCAGCTTCGAAAGAAACATCGCCAAAGACTCTACAGATAATCACAGGGCCTTCTTTAGCTATGTCAAGAATCTAGGTGGCAACTCTCAGATCTGCTCTGAGCTAGTGCAAAATGGCAAAAAAATACACTGAACCCACTGACATTACCAACATCCTGGCAGACAGTTCAGTGCAAACTTTACCCCCCCCTCTTCACCCCCAAAAGGGCCAGTGTCCATCCCAGAAGAATGTAGACCCCCAGACATCACTGACAGGTGAAAACAGCCCTCTCCAAAGCCAAATACACAGCATTAAATGGGACCAGATGGTATCCCAGGCTGCTTCTTACACAAGTTCCAAAAAGAACTAAACCCTCACATAAATTTACAGTTCAAACTCAGCCTTACTACAGGTTATGTACCCAAAGAATGGCGTACAGCAACAGTTAGCCCGCTCCACAAAGGTGGTGCCACAAAGGATCCCTGGAACCATCGCCCTATAAGAATGACTAGCCTGGTCTGCAAGGCTATGGAGCACATCATCATGGATCTCATAAACAAAGACATTGGGAACCTCCAGACACTGGACCCTACCCAATTCGGCTTGGTTAAAGGCAGATCTTGCCTATTAAACGTAGTAGACTCTTGAAACAGTTACCAAGACCATAGACGAGGGAAAGGTAGTCCATACAACCTACCTAGACCTAGCCAAGGCCTTCGACAATTCCAAAATCTAGCATTACAGATAAGCTCATCAGCTTGAACATTAACCCTTATGTCACGAGATGGGTTGCAAACTGGCTCATGGATAGAACTCACATGGTCACAGTTGAGGGTGCCATGTCAGACTCCAAACCGGTTAAAAGTGGCGTCCCACAAGGCTCAGTCCTGGGACCCCTCTTGTTCAGTATATACTTTTGAGGTACAGGCATGCACAGGAGGACTGTGGCTGACCAAGTTCGCAGATGACTGCAAACAGAGCCATAATCAACTCTCCGGCTGACATCCTCCAGAAGGGTCTTACGGAGACCAATACCTAGTGTTATAACCACGGCCTCAAGCTAAATGCCAAAAAGTGCACAGTCATCCCCTTTGGAAAAAACAAAGTGCCCACGAACTACCACATAGGTGGCAATCCACTAAGTACGGAAGATGTAATTAGGGATCTGGGAACCCATGTAGATAGTAACCTCTCCTTTGATAATCACATAGCCAAGGTGGTTAGAAAAACCTTCTATATAGCCCACCTAATCACGAAAGGATTCACACATCTAGATCAATAGAGGTCACTGTGCCCCTCTACTCATCGCTCTTCAGCCCGTAATAGAGTACAATGCCCCATTTGGGATGTACATCACCAGACACCTGCAACAGCTTGAAAGACCTCTGAAGTACCTCACCAAGAGGATCGCAGGCCTCAAACAGATGTCCTATGCAGCTTAACTAAAGAAACTCCAGCTCTACTCAGTTGCTTACCGCCTACTCAGAGGTGATCTCTGCCTGATGTACAAGGCCATGTCTAACCCGGAATTAATGGACATGCTCCACCTCAAGAGAACCAAACCTCTTAGAGCTACACGTTCCAGGGATTTAAACCTCATCACAACAATAAATAGGAAATGCAGTAGGGATAGATTCATATCCCAGAGACTTCAGCTTCCCTCGCTCTGGAATAGAATCCAAATCCATGTTAAGCACAGCCCCTCACTGACCCTCTTCAAGAGAAATCTTGAGTGGATGGGAAATCGTAAATTTACTCCTGGGATCATCACTTCTATGGCCCTGCTGGACAGAGGCTCAGGAATCTAATCAAATCTAAAAGGGAGGCGAAAGTAAACATTCTTGCTAGGCTTATAAATGCCCTAGGGCAGATAGCCTAGTACCCACCTATGAACATATACACACACACTATATACATACACACATTAAACATACATACATATATTATATTGCTTAATTTAATATCTTTAGTAGTTTTTATTATGTAGTTGGTTTTAAATAAAACCATTTAGTAAGCCGATTTAATATTTTAGGAAATTAATTTTTTTCTTTCTTTGTAGTCAGGTCATTTTTAGTGGATTTGTTATTTCAGCATTTTATGAAGTTTCTATTCCCCATTTTGTAGAGGTTTTCATGTGATGTCAAGTTATAAAAAGTGGGTTTTTTTTATGAAGTCCAGTCATTCAGACGACACAGCTTAATTATGTTTAATGAAGTGCAGTTTTGTACAGGAGCACCACATACAAAAATACTTAACCTTGGAACAAGTCAAATCTTCCTGGGCTTTAACACCGGTGCAAAAACAAAAAAAATACACATTTCCAATAGTTACTTTCAGGCAACTGTTCTTTAAAACATAATGCTAGATGCTACAGCGGTTCAATTAAAATTATAAAAGCTCAAAACTTACAGAGATGACACAATCAGCAACAGGTTTCTTCAGAGCACTTTCAGCGGTTTCCTTCAGTTTTGTAAAGAGCATTCCTGTTACCTGCTCAATGCTAAAAAGTTTCTGCTCTTCCATATACATGACCTTTTACAAAAGGAAAAATAAAATCTTCAGCAGCAGATTTAGGCACTGCCAGAAACTACCAAAAATAAACTGCAATAAATAAAATTCTTGTATTTCATAAGAAACAAAACTGTGACAAATTTTTGTTTAAAAAAGTCGAAACATAAATGAACTTCAACAAAAAGTTACGTACTCACCATAATACTCCATATCTGTGTTGTCCATTTTCATTCTTCAACATATGGGACACAGTCCCCAGCTACCTGAATCGAAGATGGGCTCCAAAGGCATTCCTGAGTACTATTGAGCCAAAGGCTGCTCTTCCCCTACAGACCAAATCCAAATTGTAATGAATAAAAAAATGAGCATTAGCCCAAGTTGCAGCTGCACAAGTATCATCCATGGAAGACATGGATAAAAACGCTGATAGTTCCCCATGGATCTGGCTGAATGGTCTCTTACAAACTTTGGCATGATCAGACCAGACTTATTATAGACAGAGGAAATGCAATCTGTAACCCATTTTGATGAAGTTAATTTTGAAAATGGTTAACCCAATATGGTTTCTGAAAAGGACAAATAATTGATCTGCATTTCTAAACTCTGATCTAAGCAAACAGAAGCGTAATGATCTAAGAACATATAGGAAGTGCAAAATGTATTCATCTTTGTTGAAAGATTTGGTGTAGTACTGGGAAGTTACATGATTAATGTTGGATGCACCTTTGAAAGAAAGGAAGGACTGGTTCTTAAGGACACCCTGTCTGTAAAACAGAATGTGTGTGCTGCGTCTTTAAGAAGCACATAAAGTACTGAACATACATATATAAATAGCATGTGCATGGTAGTGGTATACTCAGTGCCATTCTGAAAGTACAGCCAGACAGTGAGCATGTATGAATTAATGACAGCTAGTTTGTATACAAGTTGCCCAAGTTAAAGTTAAGATTCAACAGTGATGTGATTCTACATAAAGCTACTTGAACAAAACCCACAAAGACTAGTCTACCACATCCTGAGTAGACGAGCGACAGTGTCAGAACTGGGATTCCAGAGGCTGAAATTCAGAGCCACACGGTGCAGAGATAACAGTGAAAGTAAACTATGAGAAACGACCACGAAAACAGCCAGAAAAGAACCAAAGGTAACAAAAAAGTACAGTTGTGTACACTTACCATAAATGAAGATGTTCCGAGTGTGTTCAATAATCTCTCCCCCTACCTCCTCAATTAGAAACATCCACAAATACCTCAAGTTCATTACCATTAACACTCAGAGTATAAATAACAAAATCAGCTTTCATGCATGGCTAAATCACACTGTACCTAATATACTATCGGTCACAGAAACGTGGCTAAAACCACACATTACTAACACTGAGATTGTACCACCTGGCTTTCAAGCTCTTAGATTCGACCGCCAAAACAAAAAAGGAGGTGGAGTGGCCTTAATCTACAACTACCTATTGAATCTCTGTCCTTACCAGAATCCCATTCCTCAGTTTAATAATGCCCAAATAATCATAGGAATCCTTAAAATGAACAACGTTAAGTATCTGTATTATAGCCATCTATATTTCCCCTGGTGACACTTCCACCCTAGAGAATGTGCTCTTATGGGCCTCAAACAACAAACTTGAGACTTGTATCCTAGGTGGTATCAACATAGAGTGGAATAAAATTAATAACAATACTACCACTATCAATCTCTATAATTTTACTCAACTAATAAATGACATTACCAGACCTAACAAAAACAACCCCCAGGGTCCATCCTGGACTGGATCTTAGTCAGCCACCCTAATAAGATCCCTGACTCTGGTATACTACCTCACTCAGTAAGTAATCTGGTATACTACCTCACTCAGTAAGTAATCATCTCCCAGCCTTTATTGACCAAGCTACCCAACATATCCCTCACCAACACCAATATGCCCACACTCGTAACCTCACTAACTTCAACCCTTCTATATTTTCTGAAACCCTTAAAACAAACTGGGATATTCTAAAAACTCTTCCTCTAGATGAATTCTTAGAAGTCTTCAATACTACCTTCCTTGGGATCCTAAACACCCAAGCCCCACCTCAAACAAAACTAAAAATACAACTCTGCCCCTTGGCTAAATAAGACACAATCTCTTATGCTACAAAGGGACAAAACATGAAAACTCTACAACAAAAAAAATATACACCCAGCTACCCTCTTTCAATTTAAGCAACTCCACAATTTAACAAAAAAACTTATCACAAAAGATAAAAAATCGTACTACATCAAACTACAGTCTACCCACTCAAAAAATCCCCAAAAATTCTGGAATTCCATCAACTCTTTTACACCCTGATACTAAATCCAATCACTGTCACGACAACAATAAGACTGACAGAAATAGCAACCCTTTTTAACTCTTTACCAACTTTATAGCTGAACTTACTAAAACCTTCACCAAATCCACCCTCTCCCCTACCCCTAAGTCCACTTCCCCCTCCTCTCCCCATTCCTGCTCTCCTAAACCCCCTCCCACTTTTTATCTAAAACCTGCCTCACCCTCCTGTACCAAAAAACTTCTTTCCAAACTCAAGCCATGCTCCAATGCCCCTGACAATATCCCCTCACTCTCTCAAGCTCACTGCAGATGGTACAGCCATCCCCATCAGCATTCTCATCAATAGATCCATCCTGCCCCTTCATTAAGGAGACAAAAACAGCATTTATAATTTCCGGCCAATAGCCATTCTTTCCCCATTTTTAAAAGTCCTTGAAAAATGTATCCACCTGCAACTCATGCCCCATCTCCTCAATAACCAACTCCTCAACCCTACTCAACACGGTTTCAGTCCTAGCCACACTACTGTAACTGCTCTATTTCTTAGACATTGTCAACCATGCCCGTGACTCTGGAGATAGTCTCCCCTGTCCTTCTCGACCTATCCAAGGTGTATGACACACACACATCTTCTCAATCACCTTTCTAACCTCAATCTCTCCAAAGATTCCCTTTCTTGGTTCAAAAGTTCTCTCCAATAGATCCCAAGCTGTGAAATGGCAAACTAGTACCTCTACCTTCCTTTCTACCCCTACCGGAGTTCCCCAGGGTTCTATTCTCGGACCAATGCTCTTTAATGTCTTCATCAATGATTTTCACTCTGCAATTCCAAACACTCAAATAGTGCAATATGCAGACAACTCTACTTTAGTCTGCTCAGCCACTTGTCTTCCCGAGCTGCAGGCCAAGACCCAATTGGTCTTCACAACTAGAGAGAACTGGATGCTTCAAAACCATCTCTCCCTTAATGCCAATAAATCCCAAACCATTCTTTTCTCCCCCTCAAGAGCCCTCCCGCTTGATAAGCACCCTTTCAAAATCACCAGCCTCACCCACTCCTCAATAGAAGTTGATATTTCTGCTAAACTACTTGGTGTTACCACTGATGAACACCTGAAATTTAATACTCCTATTCAACTAAACATAAAACCCATCAGAAGCTCAGTATGTTTTATAGAAACGCTCACTTTCTATCAATAGCTACAAGACAAACCCTCGCCTCCACCTTCCTTCTACCTTCTCTATTGTATGGTGCTCCTCTTCTAACCAACCTCACAGCTTCTATCTCCTCAAAACTATAAAGGTGCTATAACAAAATCGCCAAATTTGCTAAGAATTTTACTCATTCCACTCACCACTGCATCTCCCTCCATGGACTTAAATGGTTAGAACTCCCTAATCATCTCGACTACCTTCAACTTACTACTGCCCACAAACTAATCTTTAAACCCACTGCTTGCCCTGCACTAATGTATTGCCTTTCGACACTCCTTCTCAGGCCCCTAAGATCAGCCCACCAAAATCTTCTTGCAGTACACAAACGTAAACGATCCCCTGGCCACCTTCGACTTTCTTATACTATAGCACAAAAATGGAACTTGCTTCCTCCCCTGCAAAGAATCACTACAAACCCTGAATTCAAATCTCTACTTTATTCCCAACTCTCCCAAAACTGGAAATGTAACTGTGTACCTCCTACCTAAATCCACTAAAGTCACCTATTCATGATTCTCCATCTTGCCCCTCTTCATCCAACTTTCTTCAGCTCCCCACCCTCAGCTTCTTTAACAATTTTCTCCCTGTATAAACTCTATGTAAATACTCTATATATCTTCACATCCTTACTGCCTATAATGAGAAGTTATGTACCTACCATAACGTTCCATGTTAGTTGTCTTCTCACCTTCTTTCTTGTTGGATGGGTTCGGAGCCGATCCTCAGCTCCGACTCTGCCTATACTAAAGCTCGAGAGCCATTTCTACCGGCTCGAGGCTACCCTATATCCCACAATGCTAGGCGCTAACTACCTAGATCTCGTTTGATAGCTGAAACCATAGCAGTTCTGATCTCCAAAATAAGAAGACGAAACCTCACTCGTAAGTCACCTAGACCTACAACTTACCAGTAAAAGATAGCCAAGGGGCTAATACTGAGGCAGAAAGAAGATCCCCAAAGATCCTTAGATCTGTCCAGGCTAGGTGGATGAAGGTGGGATGCAAGAAAGGCGGCGAGAAGAAGACAACTAACATGGAACGTTATGGTAGGTACATAACTTCTGAATGTTAAGTTGTCAATCTCGCCTTCATTCTTGCTGGATGGGACCGCGTCCCTAGCACCTTCACCCTGGGTGACTCATCAGAACAGACACTTGGGAACGATGGAACCAAAAATAGCCCAGCTTCGGGAGGTCATGCCTAATTTGTAATGAGATAAAGGTAGTAATCTAGCCTGAAAAGCTATTGACGTGGCTAATACTCTAGCTGAGTGAGCCCTGGACCTTGACGGTAGCTTTTGGCGTCTGAGGTCATAGATGAAAGTAATCACAGAGGCCAGACATCTAGAAAGGGTTACTTTGGAAACTGGAAGGCCTTTCTTCCCTGCTGCATAAGATGGGAAGAGCTGCTCAGATTTCCTAGCTTGCTTGGTTCTATCCAGATGGTAACGGAGCTGACGAATGTCCAGATTTCCTAGCTTGCTTGGTTCTATCCAGATGGTAACGGAGCTGACGAACGTCCAGAAAATGCAGCTTTTGTTCCGCTTTGTTGGAGTAGTTGGGGAAGAAAACTGGGAGATCGATGGTCTGGTTTAGGTTCGCCTCAGAAGAAACCTTGGGAAAAAAGGACGGGTTAGTCCTGAGAGACACTCTGTCTTTATGAAAAACTAGATAAGGTGGACGAATGCAAAGGGCATGAAGCTCTGATGCTCTTCTCGCAGATGTTATGGCGACTAGGAAAGTCTTCCAAGAGAGCAACTTCAAGGAGCAGGAAGCCGCAGGTTCAAAGGGGGGAAGAATCAAGGAAGTTAGAACCAAATTTAAGTCCCACTGTGGTGGGGGGGGTCTCTGATTGGGGGCTTAAGCAAAAAGATACCTTTAAGAAAGGTTTTACAAAGCTTATGGGACATGTTACTGGAGTCCAAGAAGCCTACATGAAAGTTCGAAATAGCTGCTAACTGTACTCTGACTATGGAGGAAGAAGACCCTGAGTGAAACAAGTTCAGCTAGGAAGTCTAGAACTGATTGGATAGGGGCAGTAAAAGGATCCATATTTCTAGCTCCTGCCCAGAAGGAAAAATGCTTCCACTTGCTGGCATAAATCCTTCTGGTAGATGACTTAAGGGAAACTATAAGGATGTCACGTACAGAATGGGGAAAAAAGGGGAAGCCTGGCTAGGGTTGGAATTGGAGCAACCAAGCTGTGAGGTTGAGAGATTGGAGGGAGTGGTGCAGCTGTCCCGACTGATAGGTCAAGAGATCTGGCACTGGGTCCAGATGCCAGGGCTGCCCCAAGAGGTAATGATGCAGGAACGGAAACCATATCTGTCGAGGCCAGTAAGGAGCAATGAAGATAGTGGCTCTCAAGGCGGTAGCTTTCTGAATCAACTGAGTGATTAATGGAAAGGGGAGAAAGGCATACAGAAGTCCCCGGGGCCAATCGTGGACTAGAGTGTCTCGGGGGGGGGGGGGCCGGGAAGAGAGTGAAAAAGTTATGGCACTTGCTGTTTTGAGGTGTTGCAAAAAGATCGCAGCAAGGTCGACCCCCATTTATGAAAAATTTCTTCCACTACTGCTTGCTTGAGAGACCACTCGTGTGGCATGAGAATGGCTCTGCTCAACCTGTCTGCTATCATGTTGGACTTCCCGGGGATGTGTGTTGCTATCAGAACCGCTCAGAGGAGATCGATCGCCCACTGCCAAAGTCCGAGTGCCTCTCGACATAAGGGATAGGACTTGGTTCCGCCCTGCTTGTTTATGTACCACACTACGTACATTGTCCGTCTGAACTACAATAGTCCCGATGGGAAGAGAGTCCTGAAGGGCTTGCAACGCTAAAAGTACTGCTCTCATCTCCAAGACATTTATGTGCAGGTGGCACTCGAAAGGTTGCCATGTGTCCTGGACCGTCCTGACCTGAAAATACACCCCACCTGACCAGGGAGGCGTCTGCTGTCACCGTGGCGACCAGGGGAGAAGGAACAAGTGGTCTGCCCTGAAGGACTTGAGGGGAGACCATACACCAAGAAAGGTGTTTCTTGCAAGACAGGGTTAAGATGTTGCGTGACATTGGAAGCTGTTGAAAGGACCACTGGGAAAAAAGCATCCACTGAAGTATCCACATATGAAAGCGAGCTAGGAGAAGTAGTGTAATGGCTGTCGCTTTAAGACCCAATACCTTCAGGACAAACCTGGCCAGGATTCTGTTGCTCTGAAGGAGGATGTGAACATGCCTGCGAATATCTAGAACTCTTTGCTCGATTAGTTTTGCAGAGAGATGGACTGTGTCCAAGGTGGCGCCTATGAAGGTAATAGACTGACAAGGCAGACTTTTCGAAATTTATGGAGATACCTAGCCCTTTGCAAGTATGAATGGTGTAATCTCTGGAGAGAAGCTGACGCCTGGTGGTGGCAGTGAGGAGCTAGTCATCTAGATATGGAAACACCTGGAATCCTTGACGCCTCAGATGAGCTGTAACCACTGCCATGCATTTGGTGAACACTCAGAGGGCTGTAGTGAGACCAAAGGGCAAGGCCCTGAACTGGTAGCGACTGGCTCCTAGCCGGAAGCGGAGAAACCTCCTGGAGCACCTGTGAATCTTGATGTGGTAGTACGCATCCAGAAGGTCTACTGAGCACATCCAATCTTTCTGACCCAGAAAGGGTAGAATGGACTGTAGTGTGACCATCCGGAACTTCGTTCTTCTTACAGACTTTAGTCTGCTGAGATCCAATACTGGTCTCCAGTCCCCTGTCTTTTTTGGTACCAAAAAGAACTTGGAGTAGATTCTGGATCCTTGTTGGTCTGCTGGGAATGGCTGGATGGCTCTTTTTGTTACAGTTTTGATATTTCTAGTACTGCTTGTTACCTTAGACTGGGTGGAATGTCTGGAAGGGGCCCTTTTGGCTGAGTTGCGGTGTGGATAAAGGGAATTTTGTACCCCTCGAATATAATCGACCGTACCCATTTGTCTTGGGTGAGAGAAAGCCAGGCTTCTGGGTACAGAGATAACCTTCCCCCGACTGTGTCCGAAGGCTAACAGTCGGGCAGCTTCTCAGGGATGCGGGAAGGGTTGGTCAGAGAGAGACTCTCTGCTATCCTGATTTTGCGGACCTCCTCTGCCTCTAAGGCGGTGTCTGTTATTGTCCCCCCCTGCCTCTAGAGGGGAATGGACCTCTTGCGTCAGGCACGACCTCTTGTGGTTGACAACCACATTTTCCCATGCTTCTGACCCTTAGAATATGGTCTAGAAGGGGTGAAAAAAAGAGACTCCCACGGCAGAGAGTCATGCCTTCTTGCTCGCATCGGGTCAAAGTATCCTTCACCTGAGGTCTAAACAAAGCTGAACCGTCAAAGGGGGAGTTAGTGAAGGACGCCTTGAAGGGGTCTGCAAAGTTACAAAGCCGCATCCAGGTGCGACGCCGTAAGGCCACACCTGTGCCTGCAGCCCGACTCGCCCCATCGGCCGCGTAGGAAATAAGCCGCATGGAGGAGTTGACAATGGAATTCAGGGTTGCCAGCTGGGAGTTGATTTTGTCTTGAGACCCCGCAGCTGTTGGATCCTGTAAGGCCTCACCCACTTCTTTGAGCATGTCTCTGAAGACGGGTGAAGTGGCACAGGTAATTCAGCGACAGCATGACAAAGGTCGCTGAAGAAAACAGCTTGCCGTACCTATCCATAGTCCTAGACTCCTTGTTAGGAGGATGGACAGGTACTGAAGGATCAGCCAGTTCCTTCTTAGTGGCTGCAGCCACCACCATGGCATCAACCGGGACACCCTTGGCTAAAAATTGTTTGTCCGAAGGGGCTGTTATGAATTTTGAAAGCCTCCGTGGGGTAGGTTCCATTGTATCAGGGGCCGTCCGCGTCACGACTTCCATGAGGGGGTGAAAGGGCGGACACACCGAGGAGGTGGAAGGACGAGAGCCAAACGCCACTAGGTAAACAGACATCCTCGGAAGGATTAAGGGTAGACCAGTTGACCCTCTGCTTAAGGATCTCAAGGATGACTGAAAAGGAGACATCCTCAGAGGGAGACCGTGGGGACCCTTGCGACACATCCAAGTCGGTATCCGATGTAATGGACTCAGGGGAGTCCACATGCTTCCTCTTACATTTCCTCTTCCGAGGGGGTTCCCCTGATGGATCAGGGGAAACCTCGGAAGAGGAGGATATTCCCAATGGGGAAACCTGAGGCGTTGGATCTCTACGGTCAGGAATAAGAGGGTGGGTAGAGACCGCAGCAGGTACTACAGAGGGAGGAGATGAGGGATCAGACCGTGGAGCAGTCACAGGGGCCAGCACGCTGCTCATGACATCAAAGGCGCCCCTATCAGGCAGGGTAGAAGGTCCCCGCTTCTAAGAGATAAGGACCCCCCCCGGCACAGAGAGGGACGGCTCCGAAGCAGATGGGGCCGAACTCAACAGCGCCGAAGCTCAGAGAGGGAGAACGGGGTCGGACAAGGGTCCGATGCCACTCGCCCCGTCAGAGCAAACGAGGAAGTCCATGCGCCTGGATCCCTCCAAGGATGGGACCATGGAAGAGACCGGAGCAGACGATGGAGCCAAAAAGGTGAGGTATCGGCTCAGACGTGTCGACGGCCACGGCTCCCACAAGCTCCGGCTCCGAACTCAAGGGAAGAGTCGGCGGAGGAATAGAAGATGGAGTGGGAATAGCCACTGTCTGTTGAGAAGGGCTATGAAGCATCTGGGCTAGTGCCTGAGACATAAGAAGTCTACTAACTACCCTCTCGAAGTCATGGTCCGAGAGCCTGGAAGACCTAGAGGAATGGAATCAATAGCTCCACTCAGAGTAAGGAAGACCTTGGAGCTGAATGAACAGATTCCAAGGACGGAGACCTGGACCGTTTACGACTGGCAGATGTCACAGACAACTATCAGCGCCGACTGAGTCTCAGAAACATTGGCTCCGCTCAAGATGTAGAAGTCTGCATTTGAGAAACGTCGACTCCAGCCGGAGCCGATGAAAACTGTCTTAGAAACATCGGCTCCAGCCGGAGCCGATGTAGAAGCAGTCAGGGAACTCCCAGTCGAAGGCTCTGAACACGGAGCTGATGGCTTGGAAGGCTTTGAAGGCTTCCCTGATGATGACTTGGCCGAGGAACCTTCAGGCTTTAATAAGCCTCTCAAAATTAACTTACTTCTGCGTTCCTGCAAGACTCTTGGACTGAACGCATGACGGACAGAACAAGAGTCCTGCAAGTGCAGAGGGAACAGGCAATAAACACAAGAAGTGTGACAGTCTGTCAGCGACATTTTCTGACAGCACGAGTCACACTTCTTGAATCCTAAGACCCTGGTGTCTTTAGACATTCTAATAAAGGACAACAAAAATACACACACAAACACACACACACACACACACACACACCCCTTAACACAATCTAAGTCAGTCACACAATTTTACCTGACAATTTAAAGAAAATGGGAATGGGCCCAAAGGCTTAACCTTTTAAACCAAACAAGGGGTTAGGTATTAAGGGATTAAAGGGGACCGGAAGGAAGTTAAGCTAAGAAGGAAAGCTAATGGGATGGGTACTAACAAAAACTATCTGAAACACTGACTAAAATACAGAAATTTAAGAATAATTAAATCCAACCTGCAGAGCCGGTAAGAAACGCACCTCATAGCTGAAGCAGCAAAGGAGATCTGGGTAGTTAGCGCCTAGCACTGTGTGATAAAGGGTAGCCTCGAGCCAGTAGAAATAGCTCTCTAGCTTAAGTACATGCCGAGTCGGAGCAGAGGATCGGCTCCGAACCCATCCAGCAAGAATGAAGGCGAGATTGACAACTTAACATTGCCTCTTCAAGCAACTGTATCTTTGACCACGAACGTAAAATTAATCTTAGTCCAATTGTTCTTTTTTTCCTCCACCTGGCATTTCTTCATTTACTTCTTCGCATCGCCTCTTTCCTACACTTGTCTTGTGATTTACTTCTTTTGCATTTCAAATGTATGTGTATTTCATTTTCGCTTTTTTTCTGTGCTAACTATACAAATGTTT
>NC_056733.1:1431675970-1431788533 GCF_019279795.1 Protopterus annectens | reverse complement strand
TGCAACAGGTTAGCAACGAAATAAAGTTTATTGGCAATAACAGACTAAGCAAACAAATGCTTTCGCCAACAAACTGGCTTCATCCCATTCATTCATTTATTGGAATTGTAAAGGAACAAGGAAGGGAGAAATACGTTGTAGCAGGATGAGAATCAGATGGAGCACATCATGCACTTGAGAATAAGGAAGTGGGTGATGCACAGATAGTTGGGAATAACCAAAAGTAAGTGCACTTAGGTGTGGTATTTCAGAATAAATATGGCACAGCTTTCTGAGCTCAACTCTAACAGAGATGTATGCTGCACTTAAGCCTTATAAAACATTCAGCAGGCTGGCTAAAAATGTCTGCTTGAATCTTTAGTGTGTGTTTTTTAGTGTCATGAAAAGATGTGAGAACTTGTATAAAAAATCATAATGAAGGTTATAATTGCATTCTGCAGGCAAATACAGCAATTAAACATAAGATGCCAAATGTATAGCAGACATGAACCAGGAACTGTAATTACTGGACTGTTTTTACAAGATTTGTGAGCACTCATTAGCCAAGAAGCTAATGGCTGTAAAAGAAGTTAGCTAGCCAAGATCAAACCCTGCTTAACTACATATATTGTTTCTGCATCAGAAAGACACAAGCCATATATCTGAAAGAGAAGATGGTTGGGGAGAAGAGCTACCCTGGAGCTTGTGATGTACAGATCTGTGAGTCTGTGTTATGCACTTATATTTCTGCCTATGATGTCGTCTGAAAATTTAGCCAGTGTAGCTTATGGGAGAAGTGACAGGAGCTGGACAAGAAGATGGGCAGTTGAGATGGGGAGATGGGACCTTCAGAAAAGAGTGGACTTAGAGTAGTGAGTGAATAGTTGTTAATAATTGAAATGCAACATTGTTTCCTGATGTCTGCAATGGATACATTTACCATGTGAAAGGTGGCATGGAGACTGTTTTGTATATGTGAAAGTGGCAACAAATATTGTCTGAAGGGATGGTAGAGCATTTCATATCAGAGCACAAGGTTGTTGGATTTTAAATATTTGTTATTGATTTGGATGGATAGTGAATACCTGCATTTGGGTGTTACATATACAGATGACTATATGGAAAATCACAATTATACAAAAGTTCTACATTTATTCATCTCATTCGTTGAGGTTTTATAGGAAAGGGAGCTTTCTAAAGGCCATGCAAACAAGTTTGCCTTTTTTGTTGCCCAATATATCAGGAATACTGAAAAAGAGATATCAAGTATTTACAAAATGTTGATTTTTATCGTCTGGGCATTTGGGCCTCATTTAGGCAACCACAGACTGTGTTACCCAGAAGGTCCTCTCTTCTGATTCTTTAGATGGGACCCCTATTGAATTAGGCATGGGTTATACTCATTGTGGCACCCCCTATTGAATTAGGCAGAGGTTATACTCATTATGGCACCCCCTATTGAATTAGGTATGGGTTATACTCATTATGGCATCCCCTACTGAATTAGGCATGGGTTATACTCATTGTGGCACCCCCTATTGAATTAGGCAGAGGTTATACTCATTATGGCACCCCCTATTGAATTAGGCATGGGTTATACTCATTATGGCATCCCCTACTGAATTAGGCAGAGGTTATACTCATTATGGCACCCCCTATTGAATTAGGTATGGATTATACTCATTATGGCACCTCCTATTGAATTAGGCATGGGTTATACTCATTATGGCACCTCCTATTGAATTAGGCATGGGTTATACTCATTGTGGCACCCCCTATTGAATTAGGCAGAGGTTATACTCATTATGGCACCCCCTATTGAATTAGGTATGGGTTATACTCATTATGGCATCCCCTACTGAATTAGGCATGGGTTATACTCATTATGGCACCTCCTATTGAATTAGGCATGGGTTATACTCATTATGGCACCTCCTATTGAATTAGGCATGGGTTATACTCATTGTGGTACCCCTATTGAATTAGGCATGTGTTATACTCATTATGGCACCCCATATTGAATTAAGCATGGGTTATACTCATTGTGGTACCCCTATTGAATTAGGCATTTGTTATACTCATTATGGCACCCCCTTATTGAATTAGGCATGAGTTGTACTCATTGTGGCACACCTATTGAATTAGGCATGGGTTATACTCATTGTGGTACCCCCTGTTGAATTAGGCATGGGTCATACTCGTGGCATCAGATATATGTATGGGCTGGATTACATAATCCAGTTTTATTGCATGAAGCTTGATGGGTGTAGCTGATAGTTTATGCACTGCTTTCTTTTTCTTAAGAGTGCAATCATTTGCTTAAGGCAAGTGAAGTACAAAATGCATTTCGGCTTTGAGAATGTATCGAGGTACTTGAAGGCATTGTCAAAGTGCCCCTCTAGCAGCCATGATAGATTTGGTCTGCTCCTGAGTTCATGTCACACATAAGGTTCTGCACTATGTGCCTCATCAAACAAACTGCTATCCTTCATTGAATATGCTGAATCCCATGTCCCAGTGATCTCAAAATGATTATTTTCAGTATTTTCCTGAAAGGCTTGTGGACAGCTTAACAAAACAGTCACTTCTTTGGATGTTTGAAGATTGCACTGAGATAAAGGACTTGGAATGACGAGGTACGAAAATAAACAAATCAAAGTTTAAAAATGCATTAAAATGACATATCAGATCATGGATATTCATAAACTAAAACTGTCACTGTTTAGCAACTCAGAAACTGACGTCCAGTAAAGACAAGGACAAATTTTGTGGCTTTTTTCTGTCTGCTTGCAGGCTGTACGAAGCACATGCTTTATGTTTAGCTACTGTGTCAGTCTGTTATGTAATAGCTGCTCACATCTGTTTTCTACATTTTTATCCTCCCCAATTTAAAGCACTCATCAGAGCAGTCACCCAGTTTCTATGTTGCACAATGCTTAGGATATAGAAACACTCCTTCCTGCTACCCCCGCTCTGCCAGTTTCTATTTCTTGCCAGGCCCCCCTGCTACCAGAACAGTAAGTAACAGAAGGGTAATCAATGATGTTATTCCTGTACTTTGAGGTGCATTTGGGTGGAATTACATGACGAAAGCAGCATCTTCAGTTCAGGTCAGTGCTCAGCGTACGCAAAGTCTCTAGCCACAAGGGAAGCAGTACGGTTATAGACTGCACTGTCATGGTTGGGTACATTTACATAATAGAGATGGTGGTAAGAGATAAAAAATTATCATAGATCTGCAGTCTTATAGGAATTAAACAGCCTTTTAAACATGTTCAGCACCTAGAGACTGCAGTTATTTGTCCTTTCTTTGTTAGGGCACCATTAGAAATGAATTTATTTTTTATGCCACATATTAAGCTATATTTTAGAACTTTTATTAACTATTTTATTGTTTCATGAGGTTCTTAGAGTTTTTAAATACAGACTGTGGGCAATACTCAGGTAATACTGGTGAGTAATTATTTAACAAATGAATGAATTACCGTGAGTAGTTAATTATGTAAACAGCTACTGTAAATAGTAACCCAAGATTAACAGATAATGGACAGTTGACCTAACTGTTAATATATCCACCTTTTAAATGTTGTATACCAATGCTTGTATAGAACCTTTCTGTCAAGTCTGTGACTGTAAATGGGTTCTGTTTAGGTAGAAATACCTTGTCAATAAATACATAAATTAATATGCATGCAGTACATATTGCACTTATTCTGAAACCACTGGGGTGCATTATGAAACTTACTATGAATGTTCTAGAATGAGGAACCATAAGTGGCCTCATCTGTAAAAGTAAACTTCTAAGAGTGAAATGTAAGAAGCATTATAACATTGTGTGCAAACCAGTTTTATTTACTGTTGTGATCTGGGATTCACGAAGTGCCCTGTATGCAAAAAAAAAGGTGCGCCAAAGGAGAACACTGCTATGTAACTAACACTGCCTTCCTGCATGAATAATGATATATAGACTTCCTGAATCAGTGATGAAGTGTGTGGTATGAGGAATGAAGTGAAAGCATATGACAACTAACTGGAATGCAGCAGGGATGTCTCTTATTAGGAACATGGAGTTGCATATATGAATATGCTGCTTTACACTCAGAAGGTAGACAGAATAACACTGGAGCAACACAACAGCATCCAATGTGGCTGTACATCTGTGCCTGTGGTACTGCTGACGTGCATTGCACAAGAACATAATTGTACCCCAGATAGACACAGAGGAAGCTGTACCTCACTGGGGCACTGCTGACGTGCATTGCACAATAACATAGCTGTACCCCAGACAGACACAGAGGGAGCTGTACCTCATTGCGGCACCACTGGCGTACATTGCACAAGAACATAAGTGTACCCCAGACATACACAGAGAAAGCTGTACCTCATTGGGGCAGTGCTAAGGTGCACTGCACAAGAAAATAACTGTACCCCAGATAGACACAGAGGGAGCTGTACCTCACTGGGGAACAGCTGACATGCATTGCACAATAACATAGCTGTACCCCAGACAGACGCAGAGGGAGCTGTACCTCATTGGGGCACTGCTGACGTACATTGAAGAAGAACATAACTGTACCCCAGATAGACACAGAGAAAGCTGTACCTCATTGGGGCAGTGCTAAGGTGCATTGCACAAGAAAATAACTGTACCCCAGATAGACACAGAGGGAGCTGTACCTCACTGGGGCACTGCTGACGTGCATTGTACAAGAACATAACTGTAACCCTAGATAGACACTGAGGGAGCTATACCTCTCTGGGACACTGCTGACGTGCATTGCACAATAACATAGCTGTACCCCAGACCGACACAGAGAGAGCTGTACCTCATTGGGGCACTGCTAATGTGCATTGCACAAGAACATAACTGTACCCCAGATAGACACAGAGGGAGCTGTATCTCATTAGGGCAGTACTAAGGTGCATTGCACAAGAACATAACTGTACCCCAGATAGACACAGAGGGAGCTGTACCTCATTGGGGCACTGCTGATGTGCATTGCACAAGAACATAACTGTACCTCAGATACACACAGAGGGAGCTGTACCTCATTGGGGCACTGCTGACGTGCATTGCACAATAATATAACTGTACCCCAGACAGATACAGAAGGAGCTGTACCTCATTGGGGCACTGCTTAGGTGCATTGCACAGTAACATAGCTGTATCCCAGATAGACAGAGAGGGAGCTGTACCTCATTGGGGTACTGCTGAGGTGCATTGCACAATAACGTAGTTGTACTCCAGGCAGACACAAAGGGAGCTGTACCTCATTGGGGCACTGATGCCGTGCATTGCACAAGAACATAACTGTACCCCAGATAGACACAGAGGGAGCTGTAACTCATTGGGGCAGTGCTGAGGTGCATTGCACAAGAAAATAACTGTACCCAAGATATACCCAGAAGGAGCTGTACCTCATTGGGGCACTGCTAAGGTGCATTGCAAAGTAACATAGCTGTACCCCAGATAGACACAGAGGGAGCTGTACCTCATTGGGGCACTGCTGAGGTGCATTGCACAATAACACAGCTGTACTCCAGACAGACACAGAAGGAGCTGTACCTCATTGGGGCACTGCTAATGTGCATTGCACAAGAACATAACTGTACCCCAGACAGACACAGAGGGAGCTGTACCTCATTAGGGCAGTACGAAGGTGCATTGCACAAGAACATAACTGTACCCCAGATAGACACAGAGGGAGCTGTACCTCATTGGGGCACTGCTGATGTGCATTGCACAAGAACATAACTGTACCCCAGATAGACACAGAGGGAGCTGTACCTCATTAGGGCAGTACTAAGGTGCATTGCACAAGAACATAACTGTACCCCAGTTAGACACAGAGGGAGCTGTACCTCATTGGGGCACTGCTGACGTGCATTGCACAAGAACATAACTGTACCCCAGATAGACACAGAGGGAGCTGTACCTCATTGGGGCACTGCTGACGTGCATTGCACAATAATATAACTGTACCCCATACAGACAAAGAGGGAGCTGTACTTAATTGGGATAGTGCTGAGGTGCATTGCACAAGAACATAACTGTACCCCAGATAGACACAGAGGGAGCTGTACCTCATTGGGGCATTGCTGAGGTGCATTGCACAGTAACATAGCTGTACCCCAGACAGACAAAGAGGGAGCTGTACCTCATTGGGGCACTGCTGATGTACATTTCACAATAATATAACTGTACCCCAGATAGACACAGAGGGAGCTGTACCTCATTGGGGCAGTGCTGAGGTGCACTGCACAAGAACATACATGTACCCCAGATAGACACAGAAGGAGCTGTACCTCATTGGGGCACTGCTAAGGTGCATTGCACAGTCACATAGCTGTACCCCAGATAGACACAGAAGGAGCTGTACCTCATTGCGGCACTGCTGAGGTGCATTGCACAATACCATAGCTGTACTCCAGACAGACACAGAAGGAGCTGTACCTCATTGGGGCACTGATGACATGCATTGCACAAAAACATAACTGTACCCCAGATAGACACAGAAGGAGCTGCACCTCATTGGGGCACTGCTTAAATGCATTGCACAGTAACATAGCTGTACCCCAGATAGACACTGAAGGAGCTGTACCTCATTGGGGTACTGCTGAGGTGCATTGCACAATAACATAGCTGTACTTCAGACAGACACAGAGGGAGCTGTGCCTCATTGGGGCACTGATGACATGCATTGCACAAGAACATAACTGTACCCCAGACAGACACAGAGGGAGCTGTACCTCATTGGGGCAGTGCTGAGGTATATTGCAAAAGAAAATAACTGTACCCCAGATAGACACAGAAGGAGCTGTACCTCATTGGGGCACTGCTTAGGTGCATTGCACAGTAACATAGCTGTAACCCAGATAGACAAAGAGGGAGCTGTACCTCATTGGGGTACTGCTGAGGTGCATTGCACAATAACATAGCTGTACTTTAGGCAGACACAGAGGGAGCTGTGCCTCATTGGGGCACTGATGACATGCATTGCACAAGAACATAACTGTACCTGAGATAGACACAGAGGGAGCTGTACCTCATTGGGGCACTGATGACATGCATTGCACAAAAACATAACTGTACCCCAGATAGACACAGAAGGAGCTGCACCTCATTGGGGCACTGCTTAGGTGCATTGCACAGTAACATAGCTGTATCCCAGATAGACAAAGAGGGAGCTGTACCTCATTGGGATACTGCTGAGGTGCATTGCACAATAACATAACTGTACCCCAGATAGACACAGAGGGAGCTGTACCTCATTGAGGAACTGCTTAGGGGCATTGTACAATAACATAGCTGTACTCTAGACAGACGCAGAGGGAGCTGTACTTCGTTGGGGCACTGCTGATGTGCATTGGCCAAGAACATAACTGTACCCCAGATAGACACAGAGGGAGCTGTACCTTACTGGGGCACTGCTGAGGTGCATTGCACAGTAAAATATCTGTACCCCAGATAGACACAGAGGGAGCTGTACCTCATTGGGGCACTAATGAGGTGCATTGCACAGTAACATAGCTGTACTCCAGACAGACACAGAAGGAGCTGTACCTCATTGGGGCACTGCTGATGTGCATTGACCAATAACATAACTGTATCCCAGATAGACACAGAGGGAGCTGTACCTCACTGGGGCACTGCTGGGGTGCATTGTCCAGTAACATAGCTGTTCCCCAGATAGACACAGAGGGAGCTGTACCTCATCGAGGCACTGATGAGGTGCATTGCACAATAACATAGCTGTACTCCAGACAGACACAGAGAGAGCTGTACCTCATTAGGGCACTGCTGATGTGCATTGTACAAGAACATGACTGCACCCCATATAGACAGAGATGGGTCTGTACCTTATTGGGGCAGTGCTGAGGTGTATTTGACAAAAACATAACTGCACCCCAGATGGACACAGAGGGAGCTGTACCTCACTGGGGCACTGCTTAGGGGCATTGTACAATAACATAGCTGCACTCCAGACAGACACAGAGGGAACTGTACCTCATTGGCTAGTATCACCATCTGCAAGTATTGATGACTGGGCTGATGTAAGAGACCATGGCACGGAACATGTATCTGATGAACAAGGACATGGGATAATATAAGGTAAAACATAAAGGGCCACACTGTCCTAAGAAACAGACAGGACAGAGTTTATGATGCAGGTATGCAGTAAGTTAGTACATAACACCACCTTAACAGAAACAGCACAAGGCAACCAAGAAAGTATCAATGGCAGTAAGTGATTCAGTCTGTGAAAAGCACTGCACATGGCTGACCACATGGGTCACCGGGCGGTGGCCATAGCAGGACACATATATCCAGGTGATACATTTAACCATGAAGCATGCCTAACAGAGATATTTGGTTCATGTACCCAATGGGCAAACAGAAAGTGTGGAAATGTGAGGAAGCAATAACTGACAGAGGTATTGTTAGCAGTAATTTCAAAAACAGAACCTTGTTAGCACAGCTTGGTATGGATAAGCAAACGCAGGAGAGATGAACTGCAACAGGTGGTAAGAAATTACTCAAAGGGCTGTTACTGAGTGATAGTACTGCTAGGGAAGGACAGTTAGAGCTGTGATGGACAAAGAAGAGCTGGCTGTGGGATGAAGAGAGAGTTGAATCCCTGGGTCTATATCATATATTCAAAATTCTAAAATGTCGAACACCATATGTTCGAACTTGGAATTTCGAATATTGAAAACATCGAACGCACAGAATAGAAAATTTTTTCCCAGTGAAAAAATTGCTGTTCTGAGAAACATGCACACAACACAAGCACACCAAAATAAATAAACTATACACATACAGTTAACAAAACCCAACCACACATACATTACTAACTATCCACTTACCTTAACCCGTACCCTAACCCTAAGGTCCATAACTATTGCACACATACCCTACGAATTTATACACAAATTAATTAATACACTCACACATACAGTTAACAAAACACAACCCTACACTACACCATACATACATTACTAACTATCCACTTACCTTAACCTGCACCCTAACCCTAAGGTCCGTAACTCTCACACCACAGTGGAGGAAATAGTGAAGCCACAGAACAGCCCACCGAAATCTTGCCCTAGGTAAGATTTCGATGTTCTGGGGCTTTGCTATTTTTACCATTTGATATTTTGGGTTCAATGTTTTCACGTTCGGAGTTTTACCTCTTCAGAATTTTGATATAGACCCGATTCCCTGACTACAACCCAGACAACCTGGTTCTGTCAGTATGCCTGGTACCAGGGGAGCTAACCAAGGAAGATTAAGGCTGAAATACCAGTGACAACCTCCCCATCCTAGGAGGAGGCAGGGAGGCAGTCTTGCTGCTGCATTGCTGACCCATTTAATGAAGCAAGACCACAGCATACAGCATACATGCCACTTATATATACATTCCACAGATACAAACATGCCACTGATACATGCATGCCACTGATAAAGGCATGCCACTGAAACATGAATGCTGCCAATGCATGCATGCCACTGATACAAACATGCCACTGACACATGCATGCCACTGATACAAACATGACACAGAAACATGCATGCCACTGATAAATTCATGCCACTGATACATACATGTGACTGATAAAAACATGCTACTGATACAAACATCCCACTGATATATGCATAGCACTGATACATACATGCCACTGATGCATACACATGACTGATAAAAACATTCCACTGATACATACATGCCTGTGACACATGCATGCCACTGATGCATACATGCAACTGATAAAAACATGCCACTGATACATACATGCCACTGATGCAAGCATGCCACTGATACAAACATACCACTGATACATGCATGCCACAGATGCATGCATATGACTGATAAAAACATACCACTGATACATATATGCCACAGATACCAACATATCACTGATACATACATGCTAGTAAAACATGCATACCACTGATACATACATGTGACTGATATAAACATGACACTGATACATACATGCCATTATCCAAGTTCTGATATATAGTAGCTTTCCTGGTAACATTTGTAGGTGTTATCAAAGCTTCATTGGAAGGGAAGGCATGCCAGGATCTTGTTTAGGTGAGTGCACATATCAGCCACCGGGGGTGCCAAATTAGGTTGTCAGACAGAAAACCCTTATGGCTGCTTGAATGATGGCCTCCAACAGGCATGTGTCACACTAAAGAGGAAAGAATGGGTCATCTAATAATGGGAGAGCTGATATTTGGAAAACAGTGGGGATAGAAAAAAACAGAGAGCAAAAAAAGTCTGAACATTTCTGTTCTGGAACCCCTGGGAGAGACATATTTCTTTTCACTTACAGGTTGATTGAGGTTTGACTACTTTTCGTGGCACAGAACCCTGAGATAATAATAGTAGAATTTGATATTTTTGCTAGTAAGAAAAATTAAGAATTACTAATTGGTATAGAATCTAAAGTCAAAATGCTAACAACATTTGCAGTTTTTGTAAAATTTGTTATCCATGAGGGAAACTATGTTATGTTAAACTATGTTATTGGGATACTTTACTTGTCTGAATATTAACAGGAAATAATTAACTACCATGTTCTTCTACATGCTGAATTCCTAGAATGGTTGGCCTTTTAATAATTATTAACCAATCATGTTCACTTCTCAACATGAGAGTGTAACACCTTAGATATGATTTTTATGAATCAGTTAGGGTTCGTTACTAGTACACATGCTATAGACCCTCAGGCATTTGAACTACATAATTACTGCTTTTGTCAAACCTAAAACCAGGATACTCTTGAGCACCATTAAAGTTTTTGACTGTAGTAAAAATTAATTTTGAAGAATTAAAAGAACAGGCTAGGTTCTGTAACGTTGACAGCGGCAAGTATGGACAATCAGTTTGGAAGGATGCCCTTGACTTATTTGCAGATACATTTTAACATTGCAAGGAAAAGTTGACAAGAAATCTGAAAATAAATGTCCTGCCTTACCTCTCAGGTGAAACAATGGCTTCAAACTACTGAAAAAAAAGGGGAAATAAATGTAATGTTTATTGGAAATATAAAACATTGGTCAGTAAAAATAATTACAGTTCAACAGCAAGCTACATGAAACAGTAAATATTTAGGGCTAAATCCAGCTAAGAAAAATATTTATCCACCAAGGAAAACAATATAAAGCCATTCTTTAAATAAGTTAACCATTAGTGCAAAAGCTCTTCTGCTATTGTTTCTTTTGTTACTGAAATTCCTTAGTTAGTGAACCCATATCCATAGTGAAAATTTCTAATGAATATTTGTTTTTAACACATTGTTGACTGGATTAGTCCCACTAGGACACTGACCTCTTTTCAGGGGTCTTTTCCAGATCATGCTTATATTTACTAGGGGAAATTTGGCCAGAGCAATGTGGAACTTCCCCTACTCTTTGTAATCAGGGGAAGGCTTTGTGCGTTACACATCCTGACTTCCTGTTTCCTGTCAAGGAATGGAGGCAGCCAGGAGGAACAGGGAGAAAATATGGCTGATTCAACTTTTGCTGAAAATGTAGTTGAAATGGTAGAATCACTATCAGAAGTTTTTTTCTAATGCTGTGGGTGCAGAAAAAAACAGTAACATTGGAGGAAAAGGAGACTGTAGCTGTAACAGAGATGGATTCAATGGAAAACTTTCAGAGGAGATTGTTTGAAGGAGAGGCAATTACCTCTGAAAAATGCATAATTACAACCCTCCATTCAGGGGGGGGGTCGCAGTATGATTATTCGGAAGAAATGGTAAATCAAAGTCAGCCAGAAAGTGGAACACCAATTTCATGGAGCGACATCATAGAGAAAATAGAAGAAAAAGGAGAAGAGGAGACTGTTCAAAAGACAAAAACTTATTCACAAACTGTGGGAGAAGGAGCAAAGAAGAAAGAAGAAATAAAAGAAACAAAAACGTATACAGTACATGTGAGCAGTAAAAAATAAGAAAATTTTGCATGAGCATGAGGTTTGGGACTCAGTCATAGCACCTCTGGGTATCAAAGCAAAATAGGTAAGAGCATTCATATTAATTAGTAAAGATACTTTTTGTGACTTGATATTTGAGAATGTGCAGGCCATGGAAAAATGTTTGGGTGCATATGAACAAAAGAAAAATATTTATCCATGGTTAGAATATGTGATGCAAGATTTTTACAGACAAACAAACAAAAAAATAATGATCTAGTTTAGAAGCGAAGTTAAAAGAAAAAGAACTGAAAGAACATTTGTTAACTATAGGTAAAGAAGTACTGGACACTAAAAAATATATAAGATGAAAGAGGACTATGGAATGGAGGATGGGAATGTGGAGTAATACTGAAAATGATAATGTTACGCATGTACCTAGTATTATTAATGTTCATGGTAATAGGGGTTTTGTGAAATAAAGGGGTCAACCAAAAACTTATTTGTGTGGAAAATGATCACTTAATCAATGAATGTGATAAAACATTTTATTTTGTGATAAAACAGGGCATAATGACAAAAAATGTGATTTAAAGTGCAAAACAATGCAGCAATACTGGTCATTCATGGCTAGAATGTGAAATGAATGCACAAGAAAATGAAAATGAAGTGATACAGGAGCAAGAGATAGAAGAATGTGTTATACAAGAAAATGTACAAAAAGATGTGACTGATAAACAGGAGGGTTATACATGAAGTTATACAGGACAAAGAGATAGAAGAATGTGTTATACAAGAAAATGTACAAAAATATGTGACTGATAAACAGATTATACATGAAGTTATACAGGATGAAGAGATAGAAGAATGTGTTATACAAGAAAATGTACAAAAATATGTGACTGATAAAGAGGTTATACATGAAGTTAAAGAAAGTAACAAGGAAAGAAAATAGAGGAGACAACTGAGGAAGAAGGTGATTGGTGCTCAGTAAGAAATAAAAGAAGTTCAATAGAGAAAAGAGTTAAAGAAAGGAAAAGACAATTCAAAAACACAATGCTTAGAGAAAATAAGAAAGGAAATAGATAAACATTTTATTGTACTAAATAAAACACAGACGCCAGCAAGCAAAATGTAGGTGAATGAATGCAGCCAAACAAATAGAGCCACAAAACTTTTTAATAATCCAATAAAATCCAGTAAAATAAGTGCTTTCATCTGCAACAAATCAGAGACTTCATCAGATCATCAGACAAGAAAATAATGAAAACCACATCTATTTAAATACAAAAATACCTGTGTACATGCCCACAACCCAGCCAATCAGAACAAGCTCACCTTAATTTATCAATTTAACATTAAATAAACATATTTTAAGAAACTAAATAGTATTAATTCTAGAATCATGCTAATATATATATATATATATATATATATATATATATATATATATATATAATATTTCAATATTTTAAAATCACTTTAAACATAAAGGGAAGGCATAAATAGTCCATATAAGTTACAACCTCAATAAAGGGTAAATACAAATATACGAATATAAATGTGCATACATACACACACATGTATATACATACACATATGTACGTACACACTCTGAATACAACCCCAAATGCACAATTTCATAAAATATAAAAAAATATAAAATTACCTCCCTAAAGCTTTTAGTCTTAAAAGGCAAGAAGTAGAAAGAGATTCATTAAGACTTGGCCATTGTGAAGCATTTAACCACAATTGCCACAGAAGTTCCCTTTTTTCAAATAAAAGTGCTATGGTCCACCCCTTTCATCCAAGTCAAGGGCATCTAGTATGGAAAATGTAAAAAATGTCCAGATTTTTCCATACAATGCTTAGCGAAAGCATTTGTAACTCTATTCAACCTTATATCACTCAGATGTTCATATACCCTACATTTAAATTTCCTCTCAGTTTTTCCTACATAAAAACATGGGCAAGAGGAGCAAAGTGCACAATAAACCACCTTTTCAGTAAAGCAAAAAACTTTCTATTCAACTTCACCTTGATATTGTTAATCATAACACTATTTCTATCCAGCATATATGAACAATAAGTACAAGCCCCACATTTCTTCATCATGCCTTGCTGTCATCCCTTCATTTTGGATTCCAAACATTTTTTAAATGACTCCCCTTCTGATAAACAATATTAGATTTAATACCTACACATTCTCTCACATCTTTATCATTTGCAAGGAAAACCCAATTCTTAAATAAAATATTAGTGAGTTCTTTACTGTTATTGCTAAAGGAGGTGATAAAGGCACACTCAAAATGACAGTTATCGCTACTTGTCTATATTTCTGATGAAGTCTGTGATTTGTTGCAGATGAAAGTGCTTATTTTACTGGATTTTATTGGATTATTAAAATGTTTTGTGCCTATATTTATTTGGCTGGATTCATTCACCCACTCTTTGCTTGCTGGAGTCTTTGTGTTTTATTTCATTTATGGTTGTGGTTTGTACATTTTATTATACTAACTGTTCTTAAAAGCTGAAAATATTAGCTTTAAATGTGAACAGTATGAAAAATCTTTAAAAAAGAATAGGTATATTACAATGGTATGCTGCAGTAGACACACATATTATTGTTTTAGAAGATATCAGTTTATTAACAGGGGAAGAATAAACACAAACTGAAAAGCTTTGGAATGGTGTGGTAGTTTGGAACATGGGGGAAAAACATGCTCAGGCATATATATTATATATATATATATATATATATATATATATATATATATATATATATATGGGTCTACTTCTCTTTATCGAAGAAACACTTCTTTGAAAAAGAGAATTAGACCCATACTTAACCGAAAGTGCACTTAACCAAAAGTGTACTTCTGTGAAAAACTGTTCAATGAACCATTAAGGAACACTGAAGCACCAAAGCACACTACAGTGGGGAAAAAGGAATTTACCTGTTTCCCCACTGTAGTGCGATCTCGGAGTTGGTATATTTAAGTAGGGGGGTGTGGGGAGCACAGCCCCCCACATGGGGGGTGCAGGGGGGCTTGCCCCTGCAAAAACATTGTTTTGGTGTTCCTTAATGGTTAGTTGAACCATTCTTTGCGAAAGTGCACTTTCGTGTAAGTGTGGGTCTACTGTTCTTTTTCGAAGAAGTGTTTCTTCAGTGAAGTACAGTAGACTCATATGTATATAAACTGTCTTTCAGCTTTTTTCCCGGTTAGGGGTCGCCACAGTGGAACTCCAGTCTGCTAATGATTGGCAGTAGATTTTTACATGCTGGCTTGCCGGGCCTAATGCACAACCTTCAATGAAGGAACACCCATTCACGCATGTCGAGACACAGAAGACGCTCTGAGAATCGAACGTGCAACGTCTAACTGTGAGGCGACAACACTACCGTAGCACAACCACCGCAGTAGATTCATATGTTTATATATATATATATATATATATATATATATATATATATATATATATATATGATATGTCAAGAAAACATTAAAATATTAGCTGTAACCATAGTGGAACTAGGACAAATTATGGTAATAGATGTGAGATGGAAACATATGTGTATAGAATTATAGCTTTATATGCATATGTAACAAAAAAGAGAGAGAAATGATGTTTAAAAATATTCTTGAATATGTTTGTGTAAATATGGACATTATACTGGTGGGTGATTTTAATTCTAACTTAAGGAAAATAAGAGCAATGGCTAAAGTGGAAAGTTAAGTGTATGGGAGAATAACCACTGGACCTATAAAAAGAATGAAATTGCGGCAGACATTGATTATTTTTTTAATATCTGATAGTTTAAACGTTATAAAAAAAGGAATTAAGTATGCTGGATTTTCAGATCATATGGCTATATGGGTTAAAGTACAGGAAAATAAAGAATATATAAGAATAGAAAAATGAATAAAGAGAATTAATGAAAATTAATTAGATTTAGAAGAGAATAAAGAACATGTGGCATTATGGAAAAATCATATGAATATGAGGGAGTTTTATGCAAATTGGACTGTTTGATGTCTTAATTTTAAAGAGAAATATAAAAAAGTGTTTTAGACTGTCTAATGAAGAAAATAAGAAAGGAAAAATAGAGATATAAGATACTGAGTCAATAAAAAATCCTTTTATGAAAAAGAAAGAGAAATATATAAAATGAATCAAATTAAAATTAACAATTTGTTATATAAGCAACAATATTATTTACAAGGAAAGAAAGAAAGAAGAGGTAGCAACATATTTGAGTAATATAATAAAAGAAGGAAAATAATAAGAGAATTAAAAAATAAGGAAGGTAAGCAAATAAGACAGCAAGAAAGAATATACAAGATAATTAAAGAATATGTTTTGGAATTATTTGTTAAATGAGAAGAAAACAAAACAAATTTATAAATGTGAAAAATTAAATAAGGAAGATAATGAGTATTTAGAACAAAAAATAACAATGAAAGAATTGAATTAAACTCTAAAAGATATTAACATGAATTCTGCAACAGGACTGGATGGAATTGAATATGATATGTATAAAGAAATGAAAGAGTGGCAAAAATAATTTTTATAGAAATTATGAAAGAATGGTTAGAAATTGGAATTAAAGAAAAAGAGATATGTAAAAGAGTTATAAAATGTATATTTAAAAAGGAAATAAAGAAGAGATAAAATTAGAAATGTGTAATATTGAATAATAAGGATTATAAAAATGTTATGAGAATAATAACAAAAAGATTACAAAAAATGGATAGAATATATGACCAAAATGTATTAGGAAGAAAAGGAAAAGGAAGTCAAGAGTTATTATGGATAATAAGAGAAATAATTGATATCATACATAAAAATGTAGACTTGAAAGTTATGATAGGGGATATAAGTAAAACTTATGATAATATTTATCATAAATCATTTTGGGGGATTTTGCAGACATATAATGTAATATTACAAGTAATAAAATCTGTTTATGAAAGGAACTATGTAAAACTAAATGTAAATGGCTAGCTTGGGGAAGAAATAAAAATAGAATGTGGAATAAAGCAAGGCTGCCTGGCTAGTAGTGTAATTTTCTCATTATTTATGAATGTAATAGAAAAGGAAGTTAATAAAATGCAAGGTAGTGGTGGATGCAAAATTATGAAGGAACTACAATTGCTTAAAATGTATAATTAAGTGGATAATATTGTATTAATTGTTAAAAATAAAGTATGAATGGAAAAAGTAATGAAAAATTAAGTATAAATGAAAAAAAAGGAGAAAAGTAAAGGATTTGGTTTTGAAGGTATGATAGGAGGTGTTGAGTTCAATGAAAAATATGTAGATATATTACGAATAACATTTGGAAGGAATGAATACAAACAACAACAATGGGATAATGTACTCAAAAAAGTAAAGGATATGACTAATTTTTGGAAATTAAATAGCTTTTCATACAGAAAAAAAGCACACTTGTTGAACACCATGGTAATAGGAAAAATTGCTTATGTTGCTAACATCTATATGATTCCTATTAAGTATGAAAAGGAACTAATGATGATTATATTTTCTTTTATATGGGGCTCTAGACTGAATCCAATCAAGAGAGGGATTCTGTATATGAAAGAAAAGCAAGGGGGTTGGGTTTAATAAACCCAATAGTACATGCAGCATCTTTAATTCTATGTAAGGTATTAAAAGAAATTATGAAGGAAAATAAAAACTTGATAGGAATTAAAGTTAAAAGAAACAAAGTAAAAGCATTGTGAATGAAAAAAATTAAAGAGTACCAAAACAAAGTTGTGTTATGGAAAATAAAAAAGAATATATGTGAGAAAAATAGAAAGGAATGGTACTTAAGTATTATGAAAGCATTTATTGTATTGATTCATGGAAAGACTTAGAAACAGATAAGAAAAAAGCCATAATGATGAGATATAATAACTATAAAACATTAAAGAATGTAATGATTTTTTATGGAGATTGTCTATTAGAAAATTGCCAGTTAAAGCAAATATGACATACAAAAAAAGCAAAATAGAATATGTAATAAAGGTGGAGAGCTTGAGACTACGGAGCATGTGATTTTGAAATGTGAAATAGTTAAATTGTGGAAAGAAATATGTGAAGATAATAGGATGAAAATTTGTTAAAATTTGAGCAAATAAATATGGATGTAATAGAATTTGGTTATTATGGTGCATGAAAACAGGATGAAGTGAAAAAAATGGACAGAGTAATATTTATGCTTCATGGACTATATGGAACAAGAGACTATTTAAATACAATGGAAAATTAACTTTGACTAAGATTTAAAATAATGTTTTGGTTGTGGATAAAAGAGTGGGTGACGATGCTTAAATTGAAGTTTATAATGTATGGAGATTTGGGATCTATATTATAATCGCAAAAGCTGTCGTTCATGAAAACATGTTCATAGACACATAAACATCGAAGAACAAGAACAGCAAAGTACCAAAAAAGCAAAATGGAGAATGCCGAATGCATTCCTGGAAGTAACAGCGCCATACAGGTAAGGTAAACCTAACTGTACAAACCTTACCTAAAACACTGCACCCCCCCACACCCCCCATACTTATATATACCAACTCCGGGACCACACTACAGTGGGGAAAAGGATTAATTTCCTCATCCCCACAATCACCCTGCTGGCCAAGAAAATCCATTCGGCATTCTCCATTTTGCTCTTTTGGTACTTCGCTGTTCTCGTTCTTTGATGTATATGTGTTGATGAACATGTATTCACGAAGGACAGCTTTTGCAGTTCTGATATAGACCCGGAGATTTGTAAATAGATGTAAATAATGTATATATGTAAATATATAAATAATATGTAATATCTATATCAATAAAAAAACATACCCTTTTCAGTAGGTGGCATGGGACGTTTTACATCCACTTGAGCTATGACCAACCTAGGCAGATGGGGTCTCAGTTTAATGTCTCATCTGCAAGACAGCACCCGTGTTATGCTACACTGCAGTGTCAGTGCTGGAAAATTAATTCAACTACATGGTGTGGGAATAGAACCCACAATCGTCTGCAAAGGTAAGTTGGCTACCTGTTAACCTACTTAGGCTGCATGATCACTTAGGCTTCTGCAATATAATCTGTCTAGTTTCTATGACAGTAATTTGACCTGTTTCCTAGAATTTTCTTCTGATCATTTGAGGATGCCCTTACTGAAATCTAAAAAGACAAAAAATATGTTACTGGACAATTTTTCAGGGCAGTTTATTAATAGTATTTAAGACTCCTTAGGTGGGTCAGTCACAATATTACTTAATATTTTTACTGGAAGAGAAAGTTTCTGAAGACTGGAAAATTATGAAAGAAGTACCTCTTCAAAAGGGTGGCCATACAAACACTGAACAAAATAATCACCTTGTAAGTGCTACATGTATAATTTTTAATGTTTTGTAAGGTGTTTGATGGCATTACTTATTAAAGAAAATGAATACTCTGCAACAACAGACACTGATCAACATGGTTTTCATGGTGGGGTAACACTTACTTGTTTCACAGACTTTTATGAACCTGTGGACACAGCTTTAGATATTGATCTAGGAGTAGCAGTGGCCTATTTAGATATTGTTATGGACCTTGATAACTTACCTAATTTTGGAACTGTTTGTAGTTTATCCAGAAAAATTAACCCATGTTACCTCATGATGGAAATGTTTGTAGTTTATCTAGAACAACTAACCCACATGCTACCTCATGATGGGATTGTTTGTAGTTTATCTAGAACAATTAACCCACATGTTACCTCATGATGGAATTGTTTGTAGTTTATCTAGAATTGTTTGTAGTTTATCTAGAACAATTAACCCACATTACCTCATGATGGAATGTTTGTAGTTTATCTAGAACAATTAACTCACATGTTACCTCATGATGGAATGTTTGTAGTTTATCTAGAATAATTAACCCACGTGTTACCTCATGATGGAATTGTTTGTAGTTTATCTAGAACAATTAACCCATGTGTTACCTCATGATGGAATTGTTTGTAGTTTATCTAGAACAATTAACCCACATGTTATCTCATGATGGAATGCTTGTAGTTTATCTAGAATAATTAACTCACATGTTACCTCATGATGGAATTGTTTGTAGTTTATCTAGAACAATTAACCCACATGTAACCTCATAATGGAATGTTTGTAGTTTATCTAGTACAATTAACCCACATGTTACCTCATGATGGAATTGTTTGTAGTTTAGAACAATTAACCCACATGTTACCTCATGATGGAATGTTTGTAGTTTATTTAGAACAATTAACCCACATGTAACCTCATGATGGAATGCTTGTAGTTTATCTAGAATAATTAACCCATGTGTTACCTCATCATGGAATTGTTTGTAGTTTCTCTAGAACAATTAACCCACATGTCATGAGATGGATACATCAATGACTATGAGGCAGGCAACAGAGAGTCATTCTGTCTGGTCCCAGACATCAAAATCGGTCCCAGTTACTACTGATGTTCTGTAGGGCTCTGTGTTGGGTCTTGTTTTGTTTAACACTGTTTTCTCTATGCTCCCTGTTACAGTTCCATTTTTGGTTTCAAAATGTGCAGCTAATGTTAAAAAAGGACTATTACTACCTGAAGAAAAGACTTCAAAGTATAAATAAGTGATCAAAAGATCTTGTTATGTTTCTAAGCCCTAACAAATGCAAGGTGATGCACTTTAGGTCAGCAAAGGTCATACCTGAGTTAATATTGAACCGCATGAGTACAGAAGTCATGCAGGTCTCCAAGTACTTGGGAATTTACATACATATTTCTCTTTAAGAACAAAGGCTAATGGGTAATGGGTGTGATATTTAAAGCTTTGATAACTAGAAAATCTTCACATTTAACTGGTTCTATTAGATCCATTCTAGAATATAATTTTTTTATTTTGTATATAGTTTAATTGTGAGTTAGAGGTGTCATATCCTGTCCATTTAAGCCTGTTAGGTGTACATAGTGTTGACTATATATATATATATATATATATATATATATATATATATATATATATATATATATATATATATATACATACACACACACACACACACACACACACACACACACACACACACACACACACACACATATAAGCATCAGGTTATGCATGTGGTATAAGACATTGGATAACACTCACATCATGTTGTGTCATTGAACTTTGTTTCAGCGAATGTAAAAAGAGTGAGTGCTTATGTTTCATGTACTAGTTTTAAAAGTAAGAAGGGGAGTAGGTTCTTCAATGTAGCTATTGCAGCTAATTGGAATAAACTCCCTTATGTGTTAGGTTATCTGAATTCTTAAGGGGATTAAAATACAGACTAGATTTGTTAGTAGGTAATACTGACTTCTCTACAGTTTTATTGGAGTCTGAATTCCATATTGGTCTCTAGGACTGATCATAGTGATTCCAAAAACTATAAAACCATGAAAACTAAGCACCATCTGTTTTTGAATAAAGCATTCTGATATATATTTCTGAAAGTGCCATGTCATCTTTAAGGCCACTTTACAAATTACCACTACAGGCAGGTATATCTTCAGTTAATTTTATCACTAAAAGGTACAGTAAAACTTCTCACTTTCAAGCTGCTGATGTCAGCTCTTGGATATCTCACTAGTTTGTTTTTGGAGCTGGGTCCTGAATCCTTCTGGTGTGTTATGTTTTTAAAACATGGCAAGGTGATTAATAACCGTAATACGGAATATTATATTTATAAAGTTGTAGAAAGTTCAACCAAATTTTCCACTACCCTTCCATCCAGGAAGGAAAAGATCGTTCGACCAGAAGTTTCAAAAGACAAATTTGAAGTGCAAGGAAGCATCAACCAATATGCAGCCATGCACCTTAAAAAAGATGTGGGGGATACTCAGGGGGACTAGTAAGAAACATCTCAGATTATACCCTTAGCGAAGCTGAAGTTATGCTTTTAAACAAAGGTTTGAATTTTATTCCTTCCATGGACATTAATGTTAGTGACTTATTAATAGCTATACGTCTATATGTATGTAATGTAGCTTTGAAACAGCAGTTTTCTGAATGTGTATCTGTTTATGAAAACAAAGTACATAAGAACAAATGTACATATGTACCTGTTCCGCCTGCTAATTTAGAAATCTTTTTGAAGGCATGTGGGAAGGATGTATATGCTACAGATTTTATGAAAAGAAGTAACATTGTTACTAACAATTTAACAGCATTGGAAAGGCAAGGTATGAAAGATTTACAATCTAACCAGCAGATAGTCATTCGACCTGCCAATAAGGGAGGGCCTGTGGTGATTTTGAATTCAGAGTACTATTTACTTATGATGCATGAAATGTTAATGATGTAAATACATAGGAAAAAGTAGATTTGGAAAAGATAGTATGTCTAGAGAGATTTTTAACACCTTACTGGAAAGTAAGAATATGGGATTGATAGACAATACTTTATTTCAATATTGGTGGGTGGAAAAACCCTTGATTCCCCATTTACATGGCCTACCCAAAATACATAAAGAGCCTCAGAAACCTAAATTTAGACCAATTGTAGTGGGTGCAGGGTGACTAACTGAGCCGATTTCCATTTATTTGGAACATGAATTGAGGAGAGCTCTGCTTGACTTTCCACAAGTATTAAAGGACACTGAGCATTTTCTTAGTGACTTATACAAAGTTATTCAAAAATTGAAACCTGTTGAGTTAAAAGTGTTAGCAACACTTGATGTGGTCTCCCTTTTTACTAGCATACCCAATGACCAGGGGATAGCTAAGGTTAACTCACTTTTGATTAAACAAGGAAAGTTTACAATGGAGAAGATAGATTTTTATGTTTACTTCTTGAGTTGGTCTTAGAACATAATCTTTTGTTTGAAGATGCCTGCTATTGGCAGAGAGCAGGGGTAGCCATGGGCACCAGCTACACCAACACTTACGCTAATCTGGTAATGGTGGAGTGGGAACAAGAACATCTGGTAGATAATCCATGCATCATATTTTATAGATGGTTTGTGGATGATCTCTTTATTGGTTGGCAAGGTGACGAGGAAAGTTTGAACATGTTCTATAGCTATATCAACAACACAGAAAGCTTTCTGAAGTTTACTATCAACTATTCCATTAGTAGTATTGATTACCTAGATGTGACTGTATTTAAGTGCAATAATCAATGGAGTACCAAGCTACACAGGAAGCCTTGTTATTGCCTGGCTTATTTGCATCGCAAGAGTATGCACGCACCACATGTCTTTGCAAATATTATCGAGGGACAGGCAATGAGGTTGTCCCATTTATGCTGTGAGGAGATGGATTATACTACGGAGCTGAACAGCTTAAAAGAAAGTTTCCACAAGAGAGGATACAACAAACGAGATAAAGAAAGAGCATGCCTTAAGGTTCAACAAGAGAGGAAATGTAGAGCCAAACCTTATTTTTCCCCTCCACCATTGGCTGTTGATCATATAGCTATTGACTGTGCTGGGGCAGGTTTGGTGCCCATGGTTATTCCTTATGCTGCCAATTTTGCATGGTATAAAAACTTAATAGAGAAGAACTGGCATATTTTATTAGTGGATGACAAGACAAGGGAGTTAGTGGGAAATAGACCCAAGTTTGCTTTCAAAAACATGAGAAGCCTTAAACAAAAACTTTGTTATCCTAGAGACCAGGCCACCTTGCAGACTGATCCATTTGGAACACACAAGTGTGGGTCTTGTGCTCAATGTCTTTTTATAGATCAATCCAGATTTTTAGGCACCGAGAGACAGGATATCTTTGGGAGTTGAGGGTATGAGTGGACTGTAACACCTCCAATGCGGTATATTTGGCCCATTGTGTGGTCTGCTTTAGTTATTATGTAGGCAAGACCAACAGGAGGCTTAGGGAATGTATACGCAATCATGTATACTGTACCAGAAAAAGACTGGATTATAGTGCCTTGGCCAAACATACTATGGCCAGGGGGAATGAGCATACCTTTGTTTTTCGAGTCTTACACATACAAACTTTAGATGTTAGACAAGGGGACTTTGTTAATAAGACGGAATGTGCCAAGATAGAATGGATCTTGAGATTGGGAGCTCATAGGGGACTGGGTCTTAATGATTCCGTCCCCTTGAAACCCATACTCAAAACTCACCCCCTTAGGTAATGCACTTACCCTTGAATGCACTTTTTAATGCATTCACATTGCACTATGTTTTTTTCACACAATGTACATTTTATGTTTTTAACATATGTAATATGTTTTATATATATATATATATATATATATATATATATATATATATATATATATATATTAGTTATTTATTATATTTTTTATTATTTGGCTGGGCATGTTCTATAAATATGGATTAATTGATTTGTTAAACGGGGGGAGGGTCCTTCTGTGAACAATGCTTTTTGATTGGTGTATTTGTATTAGGACTCATTTAAAACCTGATCAGTATTTTTATTCAGTTGTCTGATGAAGCAATTCCTAGTTATATTGTGAAAGCACTTACCATTAAATTTTATTTGTGTGATTTTACTACACTGGACTATTATATTTGTTGTCGTATTGGATATATGACTTGACTTAAATTGATACCTTCAGTTTTGGGTTTTGTTGACTTTCTTTGGGTTTTTGCATCAGCAAAGGGTTTTTTCAATTAATTTTTTATTATGTACAAGTAAAAGCATCATTCTGTAGTGAAAAAATACATTCTGGGGAAAGAAAATGTTGTATTTAAGGCATTGTTCTCCATTAAGGAGATCTACTATGATAAACAAGTGCTTAGACATGTTTGTTTGCATATTAAACACCTGCTGCTAGACATTTACAGAATGTATAAGTAGGCAAGGCTTTTAAATGGCAGCAGCTTGTAGCTAGGATTGTGTCTGTGTGCTTTGTTTTCATTTGTATAAATGTATGATTGCCTATACAGTAAGTGATGGTTTAATAAAGATATTTCTTGTTTAAAAAAGGCAAGAATTGAATAATGTATGTAATTTTACTTAGGTTATTATATGACATATAGCAGTATGTGTGAAGTAAAATATTTATGTTAATTATAGTGTGATTACTTTTATATGAATTTTTAATTTGCCTATGTCACAAGTGATAACTGAATAAAGGTGTTTGGAAAAAAAGACAATAACTGTAAATTAAATGTACGGGTCTGGAGAGACAAACATCCCCAAATATTTTGAAGACTGATAAACACAGTTTGCAGTGTAACAAGAAATAATGATCATATAATATACTGTACGTCTTTTGGTTTCCAATGAAATGTTTAACAATATGTGATCTTCATGAGTTCTTCTAGGGAGCTTCATGTAAACAGCAGTGAGAGATAAATGCCTCCTGATGTGTTACCCTATCCAATGTGAAATAAGAAAGAAACTCATAGAAGAAAAGCTAGTGACTGTCACATATGATGATGGGTCATAATAAAATGAATGCAAAACATGAATTTTTTTAGCAGATGAATGAGCGAAAGGAAAACAAGCAATAATATTAATCAGGTAAACTAGCTAATGTTTTACAACCAGGAAAATACTCCAGGCAGAAGTTGGACATTTTTATATAAAGCCCAAGTGATCTAAAGGTAAGAGATGAAGAAAAACAATACATTTCTGCATACAACATGAAAGTGTGGTGAGTGTACAATAAAACAAATTGAATTTTGTTAAAGTGAGAGAGAACCATGGCATTGATAGTTGAAGAGCATCTATCTATCTATCTATCTATCTATCTATCTATCTATCTATCTATCTATCTATCTATCTATCTATCTATCTATCTGTCTATCTGCCTTTCTGTCTATCTATCTATCTATCTATCTATCTATCTATCTATCTATCTATCTATCTATCTATCTGTCTGTCTATGTATCTGTCTATCAATCTACAGTGGATATAAAAAGTGTACACACCCCTGTTAAAATGCCAGGTTTTTGTGATATAAAAAATGAGACCACAACAAATCATTTCAAAACTTTTTCCACCTTTAATGTGCCCTGTGACCTGTACAATTCAAATGAAAAACAAATCTGTTAGGGGAAAAAAATATAAAAAATAAAATTGTACAATAAGCTGGTTGCATAAGTGTGCACACCCTTAAACTAATACTTTGTTGAAGCACCTTTTGATTTAATTACAACATTTGGTCTTCTTGGGTAGGAGTCTATCAGCATGGCACATCTTGACTTGGCAATATTTGCCCACTCTTCCTTGCAAAAGTGCTCCAAATCTGTCAGACTGTGAGGACATCTCTTGTGCAAAGCCCTCTTCAGGTCACCCCACAGATTTTCTATTGGATTTAGGTCTGGGCTCTGGCTGGGACATTCCAAAACTTTAATTTTCTTCTGGTGAAGCCATTCTTTTGTTGATTTGGATGTATGCTTGGGGTCATTGTTATGTTGAAAGGTGAAAATTTTCTTCATCTTCAGCTTTCTAGCAGACACCTGAAGGTTTTCAGCCAAAAGTGACTTGTATTTGGAACTGCACATAATTCCCTCCACCTTGACTCTAAAGTCCCAGTTCCAGCTAAAGAAAACCAACCCCAAAGCATGATATCGCCACCACCATGCTTCACCATGGGGATGGTGTTCTTTTGGTGATGTGAAGTGTTGTTTTTGTGCCAAATGTACCTTTTGGAATTGTGGCCAAAAAGTTCAACCTTGGTCTCATCAGAGCATAACACATTTTCCCACATGCTTTTGGGAGACTTGATGTATTGTTTTGCAAATTTTAGCTGGGCCTGGATGTTTTTCTATGTAAGAAAAGGCTTCCGTCTTGCAATACTACCTCATAGTCCAGACATATGGAGAATATGGGAGATTGTTGTCACCCCAGGGATCACGTCAGTCGCCCTGCTAGACAGGGGTCCAGGAAAGTAAATAATGTGGGAAGAAATAGCCAGGGAATTGTTATGGCTAGGCTTGTATAGGCCCTAGGGCTGATAGCCTAGTACCAACCTATGAACCTATGAACCTATGTAGTACACAACCAGTACTTACTAGAAATTCCTGCAGCTCCTTCAGTGTTGCTGTAGGTCTCTTGGCCACCTCCCTGACCAGTTTTTGTCTTGTCTTTTCAGCAATTTTGGAGGGATGTCCAGTTCTTTGCAATGTCACTGTTGTCCCATATTTTCTCCACTTTTTGATGACTGCCTTCACTGTGTTCCATGGTATATCCAGTGCTGTGGAAAATTTTATGTACCCTTCTCCTGACTGATACCTTTCAACAATGAGATCCCTTTGATGCTTTGTAAGCTCTCTGTGAACCATGGCTTTTGTTGTAGTAGGCAACTGAGTAAATGTCAGGAAAATCCTACTAGGACAGCTGAACTTTATTTGGAGTTAATCAGGGTCTCCTTATTGGCTGGCAGGGGTGTACCCAAGAAGACTGAATGTTGTAATTAAATCAAAAGGTGCTTCAACAAAGTATTAGTTTAAGGGTGTGCACTATGTATGTACTCTAATATGTTCTAAATATCATAGTTAAATCAATGCCTAAGATTGTTACTGCATTGTCTTCTAGCTATCTATATAACTGTAACTATATTTCTATGTTTTATTGTAATCTGCAACATGTTTAATTTTATGTGGAGCTTTTCTCCCAGGGCCTCCACTGAAAATGGGTTCACCTAGGCCCAGTGGACCTTCCCAGTGAACAAATGCAATAAATAAATAAATTATGCAACCAGCTTATTGTACAATTTTTATTTTTTATATTTTTTTCCCTAACAGATTTATTTGTTTTTCAATTGAATTGTACAGGTTATAGGTCACATTAAAGGTGGGAAAAGTTTTGAAATGATTTATTGTGATCTCATTTTTTTATATCACAAAAACCTGGCATTTTAACAGGGGTGTGTACACTTTTTTGCATCCACTGTATCTATATAGAAAAGGAACTATAAGGAATGTGAGAGGTCTGGTAATATAATGTTTCAAGAATATAAAGGGAGTCAAAATTAAGATTAAAATGTAAGGCATAGAAATGTTAAGTAAGTGGACGCATTTATAAAAATGAAAGGCATAGAAATGTTAAGTAAGTGGACGCATTTATAAAAACGTAAGGTATAGAAATGTTAAGTAAGTGGACGCATTTATAAAAATGGAAGGTATACAAATGCTAAGTAAGTGGACGCATTTATAAAAATGAAAGGCATAGAAATGTTAAGTAAGTGGGCGCATTTATAAAAATGTAAGGTATAGAAATGTTAAGTAAGTGGTCGTATTTATAAAAGTGGAAGGTATAGAAATGTTAAGTAAGTGGATGCATTTATAAAAATGCAAGGCATAGAAATGTTAAGTAAGTGGATGCATTTCTAAAAATGTAAGGTATAGAAATGTTAAGTAAGTGGACGCATTTATAAAAATGGAAGGTATACAAATGTTAAGTAAGTGGACACATTTATAAAAATGCAAGGCATAGAAATGTTAAGTAAGTGGACGCATTTATAAAAATGTAAGGTATAGAAATGTTAAGTAAGTGGACGCATTTATAAAAATGCAAGGTATAGAAATGTTAAGTAAGTGGACGCATTTATAAAAATGCAAGGTATAGAAATGTTAAGTAAGTGGACGCATTTATAAAAATGCAAGGTATAGAAATGTTAAGTAAGTGGACATCTATAGAAACAGAAGACATAGAAATATAAGTTGAAAGGAAATATTTACAGTATTACCTGCTCAGACCTTTCTCTAAAACATGACTTCACAGCAGGAAAGATTTCCCTCACGCAGACAGAATGCATATAGTATTAGTTTCACATATGGATTCCGAATCCGTTTTTACCTTTGCTATGGTGAATAATGGAGAGAACTGATCAAAACAGAAGCTCGAAATGCGTGGCTCACAGGGAGAGATAATTAACTGGAGTCGCGAGGTAGTTTGCAATGTTCAGGAAATACAAGCTACTGCTTCAGTAATAATTTGCAAAGCATTCCCCTCCCCCTCCAAAAAAGCACAGAAGTCACTTATATATGAGAGCGGCGTCACTTATATATGAGAGGGCTTTCATTTTCACGAATCACCTAGTAAGATGATCTGGTATATTCATAGGCCACATATTTTTATATGACTGCAATTTTTAATTTAATATCATTTTCTGACACTTGGAATTGTCATATTCTAATCAATTTTTTTGGAAATATTTAAAGCATTTATTTTCTGTTTTATGCTACTTATGTTTTTTAATATGCTATAATAATTTTCACTGACATGAGTTTTTAACTTTTAGTTCACTTGTTAACCATATAAGGGAAGGTGTTCCTCTAAGACTGTTTTTAGTTATGACCAAGGCTACAGGGGCAAGGGCAAATACAATATTTAAACATTATTTAGCATAGCCAGTCAGCTGTAATATTTTTAGGAAATGGAGAAAAAACTTGGCTACATGGAGAAAGCTAATGCAGCCACAGGGAGAACATGTACATTCTCAGTCCAGAGTGACCAGAGTCCTGGATGGAACCTGACACCCTGAAGCAGTGAGGCAGAGCTTTTCCTTCTGAACAAGAATGTTACCCATGTCCTTTTTTATGCTTTTTCCTAGGTCATTGTCTGGTACAGCAACACAGTTAGAGAATGAAAAATTATATTTTTATTTTATCTTGAGATTCTATGTTATATGTGTGTCTCTAAACAACTATATGAAGTAAATGGCTACCATTTATTTTTTGTAACAAAAAATGCCCTGATGGAGGTGGTTAGAGTGATGTTTTTTTTTTTGGTCTGGAATTTTCTTTCCCATAATGCACCATGAGTCCTCAAAATAGATTATTATGCCTTATGCTAGATCTTTATTGCAATTCCTTAGAAAGGTACTCAGAATTACTGCATATTTTAAGTATATGAGGGTAGAGTGCCTGATACTTTCTTCCAGTAATACTATGGTGATCATTCTTTGCCATATTTAAAAGACATTATAAGCAATTCCCTTGTAAGATGCACATTTTTCTTTATATTAGTCTTTTTTAAAGGTGGAGATTAGAGTGGGAACGACTCTTCATTCAGTCTCTGCATTTGTCACTGCTGTCAGGTCTCTTTGCTACAAGTGTACAAAAGAAACATTTTATTCATAAACACGGTGCACAGATGTGTTAATGCATGTGTACACAGTATTTTGTTTTCCAGTATGAAGTTTCATGATTCATAGACATGGATTGCAGTACTGCACAGTGGCATAAACAGCCCTTTCACGTTTTTGAGTGCACACAGATGCCCATAGTACAGAATTTACTATACAGTCCTGTGCTCCCAATGTAGGGATGCAACGGGGTGGCACAACAGGCCTATAAATATACAGTGCAGTGGAATGGGGCAGATTTTGTAAAGTATATTATATCACTGAACTATGTAACCTCATTGCTAAAGTATATTATATCACTGAACTATGTAACCTCATTGCTAAAGTATATTATATCACTGAACTATGTAACCTCATTGCTAAAGTATATTATATCACTGAACTATGTAACCTCATTGCTAAAGTATATTATATCACTGAACTATGTAACCTCATTGCTAAAGTATATTATATCACTGAACTATGTAACCTCATTGCTAAAGTATATTATATCACTGAACTATGTAACCTCATTGCTAAAGTATATTATATCACTGAACTATGTAACCTCATTGCTAAAGTATATTATATCACTGAACTATGTAACCTCATTGCTAAAGTATATTATATCACTGAACTATGTAACCTCATTGCTAAAGTATATTATATCACTGAACTATGTGACCTCATTGCTAAAGTATATTATATCACTGAACTATGTAACCTCATTGCTAAAGTATATTATATCACTGAACTATGTGACCTCATTGCTAAAGTATATTATATCACTGAACTATGTGACCTCATTGCTAAAGTATATTATATCACTGAACTATGTGACCTCATTGCTAAAGTATATTATATCACTGAACTATGTGACCTCATTGCTAAAGTATATTATATCACTGAACTATGTGACCTCATTGCTAAAGTATATTATATCACTGAACTATGTGACCTCATTGCTAAAGTATATTATATCACTGAACTATGTAACCTCATTGCTAAAGTATATTATATCACTGAACTATGTAACCTCATTGCTAAAGTATATTATATCACTGAACTATGTAACCTCATTGCTAAAGTATATTATATCACTGAACTATGTAACCTCATTGCTAAAGTATATTATATCACTGAACTATGTAACCTCATTGCTAAAGTATATTATATCACTGAACTATGTAACCTCATTGCTAAAGTATATTATATCACTGAACTATGTAACCTCATTGCTAAAGTATATTATATCACTGAACTATGTAACCTCATTGCTAAAGTATATTATATCACTGAACTATGTAACCTCATTGCTAAAGTATATTATATCACTGAACTATGTAACCTCATTGCTAAAGTATATTATATCACTGAACTATGTAACCTCATTGCTAAAGTATATTATATCACTGAACTATGTAACCTCATTGCTAAAGTATATTATATCACTGAACTATGTAACCTCATTGCTAAAGTATATTATATCACTGAACTATGTAACCTCATTGCTAAAGTATATTATATCACTGAACTATGTAACCTCATTGCTAAAGTATATTATATCACTGAACTATGTAACCTCATTGCTAAAGTATATTATATCACTGAACTATGTAACCTCATTGCTAAAGTATATTATATCACTGAACTATGTAACCTCATTGCTAAAGTATATTATATCACTGAACTATGTAACCTCATTGCTAAAGTATATTATATCACTGAACTATGTAACCTCATTGCTAAAGTATATTATATCACTGAACTATGTAACCTCATTGCTAAAGTATATTATATCACTGAACTATGTAACCTCATTGCTAAAGTATATTATATCACTGAACTATGTAACCTCATTGCTAAAGTATATTATATCACTGAACTATGTAACCTCATTGCTAAAGTATATTATATCACTGAACTATGTAACCTCATTGCTAAAGTATATTATATCACTGAACTATGTAACCTCATTGCTAAAGTATATTATATCACTGAACTATGTAACCTCATTGCTAAAGTATATTATATCACTGAACTATGTGACCTCATTGCTAAAGTATATTATATCACTGAACTATGTGACCTCATTGCTAAAGTATATTATATCACTGAACTATGTAACCTCATTGCTAAAGTATATTATATCACTGAACTATGTGACCTCATTGCTAAAGTATATTATATCACTGAACTATGTGACCTCATTGCTAAAGTATATTATATCACTGAACTATGTGACCTCATTGCTAAAGTATATTATATCACTGAACTATGTGACCTCATTGCTAAAGTATATTATATCACTGAACTATGTGACCTCATTGCTAAAGTATATTATATCACTGAACTATGTGACCTCATTGCTAAAGTATATTATATCACTGAACTATGTAACCTCATTGCTAAAGTATATTATATCACTGAACTATGTGACCTCATTGCTAAAGTATATTATATCACTGAACTATGTAACCTCATTGCTAAAGTATATTATATCACTGAACTATGTGACCTCATTGCTAAAGTATATTATATCACTGAACTATGTGACCTCATTGCTAAAGTATATTATATCACTGAACTATGTGACCTCATTGCTAAAGTATATTATATCACTGAACTATGTGACCTCATTGCTAAAGTATATTATATCACTGAACTATGTGACCTCATTGCTAAAGTATATTATATCACTGAACTATGTAACCTCATTGCTAAAGTATATTATATCACTGAACTATGTGACCTCATTGCTAAAGTATATTATATCACTGAACTATGTGACCTCATTGCTAAAGTATATTATATCACTGAACTATGTAACCTCATTGCTAAAGTATATTATATCACTGAACTATGTAACCTCATTGCTAAAGTATATTATATCACTGAACTATGTAACCTCATTGCTAAAGTATATTATATCACTGAACTATGTAACCTCATTGCTAAAGTATATTATATCACTGAACTATGTAACCTCATTGCTAAAGTATATTATATCACTGAACTATGTAACCTCATTGCTAAAGTATATTATATCACTGAACTATGTAACCTCATTGCTAAAGTATATTATATCACTGAACTATGTAACCTCATTGCTAAAGTATATTATATCACTGAACTATGTAACCTCATTGCTAAAGTATATTATATCACTGAACTATGTAACCTCATTGCTAAAGTATATTATATCACTGAACTATGTAACCTCATTGCTAAAGTATATTATATCACTGAACTATGTAACCTCATTGCTAAAGTATATTATATCACTGAACTATGTAACCTCATTGCTAAAGTATATTATATCACTGAACTATGTAACCTCATTGCTAAAGTATATTATATCACTGAACTATGTAACCTCATTGCTAAAGTATATTATATCACTGAACTATGTAACCTCATTGCTAAAGTATATTATATCACTGAACTATGTAACCTCATTGCTAAAGTATATTATATCACTGAACTATGTAACCTCATTGCTAAAGTATATTATATCACTGAACTATGTAACCTCATTGCTAAAGTATATTATATCACTGAACTATGTAACCTCATTGCTAAAGTATATTATATCACTGAACTATGTAACCTCATTGCTAAAGTATATTATATCACTGAACTATGTAACCTCATTGCTAAAGTATATTATATCACTGAACTATGTAACCTCATTGCTAAAGTATATTATATCACTGAACTATGTAACCTCATTGCTAAAGTATATTATATCACTGAACTATGTAACCTCATTGCTAAAGTATATTATATCACTGAACTATGTAACCTCATTGCTAAAGTATATTATATCACTGAACTATGTAACCTCATTGCTAAAGTATATTATATCACTGAACTATGTAACCTCATTGCTAAAGTATATTATATCACTGAACTATGTAACCTCATTGCTAAAGTATATTATATCACTGAACTATGTAACCTCATTGCTAAAGTATATTATATCACTGAACTATGTAACCTCATTGCTAAAGTATATTATATCACTGAACTATGTAACCTCATTGCTAAAGTATATTATATCACTGAACTATGTAACCTCATTGCTAAAGTATATTATATCACTGAACTATGTAACCTCATTGCTAAAGTATATTATATCACTGAACTATGTAACCTCATTGCTAAAGTATATTATATCACTGAACTATGTAACCTCATTGCTAAAGTATATTATATCACTGAACTATGTAACCTCATTGCTAAAGTATATTATATCACTGAACTATGTAACCTCATTGCTAAAGTATATTATATCACTGAACTATGTAACCTCATTGCTAAAGTATATTATATCACTGAACTATGTAACCTCATTGCTAAAGTATATTATATCACTGAACTATGTAACCTCATTGCTAAAGTATATTATATCACTGAACTATGTAACCTCATTGCTAAAGTATATTATATCACTGAACTATGTAACCTCATTGCTAAAGTATATTATATCACTGAACTATGTAACCTCATTGCTAAAGTATATTATATCACTGAACTATGTAACCTCATTGCTAAAGTATATTATATCACTGAACTATGTAACCTCATTGCTAAAGTATATTATATCACTGAACTATGTAACCTCATTGCTAAAGTATATTATATCACTGAACTATGTAACCTCATTGCTAAAGTATATTATATCACTGAACTATGTAACCTCATTGCTAAAGTATATTATATCACTGAACTATGTAACCTCATTGCTAAAGTATATTATATCACTGAACTATGTAACCTCATTGCTAAAGTATATTATATCACTGAACTATGTAACCTCATTGCTAAAGTATATTATATCACTGAACTATGTAACCTCATTGCTAAAGTATATTATATCACTGAACTATGTAACCTCATTGCTAAAGTATATTATATCACTGAACTATGTAACCTCATTGCTAAAGTATATTATATCACTGAACTATGTGACCTCATTGCTAAAGTATATTATATCACTGAACTATGTAACCTCATTGCTAAAGTATATTATATCACTGAACTATGTAACCTCATTGCTAAAGTATATTATATCACTGAACTATGTAACCTCATTGCTAAAGTATATTATATCACTGAACTATGTAACCTCATTGCTAAAGTATATTATATCACTGAACTATGTAACCTCATTGCTAAAGTATATTATATCACTGAACTATGTAACCTCATTGCTAAAGTATATTATATCACTGAACTATGTAACCTCATTGCTAAAGTATATTATATCACTGAACTATGTAACCTCATTGCTAAAGTATATTATATCACTGAACTATGTGACCTCATTGCTAAAGTATATTATATCACTGAACTATGTAACCTCATTGCTAAAGTATATTATATCACTGAACTATGTAACCTCATTGCTAAAGTATATTATATCACTGAACTATGTAACCTCATTGCTAAAGTATATTATATCACTGAACTATGTAACCTCATTGCTAAAGTATATTATATCACTGAACTATGTAACCTCATTGCTAAAGTATATTATATCACTGAACTATGTAACCTCATTGCTAAAGTATATTATATCACTGAACTATGTAACCTCATTGCTAAAGTATATTATATCACTGAACTATGTAACCTCATTGCTAAAGTATATTATATCACTGAACTATGTAACCTCATTGCTAAAGTATATTATATCACTGAACTATGTAACCTCATTGCTAAAGTATATTATATCACTGAACTATGTAACCTCATTGCTAAAGTATATTATATCACTGAACTATGTAACCTCATTGCTAAAGTATATTATATCACTGAACTATGTAACCTCATTGCTAAAGTATATTATATCACTGAACTATGTAACCTCATTGCTAAAGTATATTATATCACTGAACTATGTAACCTCATTGCTAAAGTATATTATATCACTGAACTATGTAACCTCATTGCTAAAGTATATTATATCACTGAACTATGTAACCTCATTGCTAAAGTATATTATATCACTGAACTATGTAACCTCATTGCTAAAGTATATTATATCACTGAACTATGTAACCTCATTGCTAAAGTATATTATATCACTGAACTATGTAACCTCATTGCTAAAGTATATTATATCACTGAACTATGTAACCTCATTGCTAAAGTATATTATATCACTGAACTATGTAACCTCATTGCTAAAGTATATTATATCACTGAACTATGTAACCTCATTGCTAAAGTATATTATATCACTGAACTATGTAACCTCATTGCTAAAGTATATTATATCACTGAACTATGTAACCTCATTGCTAAAGTATATTATATCACTGAACTATGTAACCTCATTGCTAAAGTATATTATATCACTGAACTATGTAACCTCATTGCTAAAGTATATTATATCACTGAACTATGTAACCTCATTGCTAAAGTATATTATATCACTGAACTATGTAACCTCATTGCTAAAGTATATTATATCACTGAACTATGTAACCTCATTGCTAAAGTATATTATATCACTGAACTATGTAACCTCATTGCTAAAGTATATTATATCACTGAACTATGTAACCTCATTGCTAAAGTATATTATATCACTGAACTATGTAACCTCATTGCTAAAGTATATTATATCACTGAACTATGTAACCTCATTGCTAAAGTATATTATATCACTGAACTATGTAACCTCATTGCTAAAGTATATTATATCACTGAACTATGTAACCTCATTGCTAAAGTATATTATATCACTGAACTATGTAACCTCATTGCTAAAGTATATTATATCACTGAACTATGTAACCTCATTGCTAAAGTATATTATATCACTGAACTATGTAACCTCATTGCTAAAGTATATTATATCACTGAACTATGTAACCTCATTGCTAAAGTATATTATATCACTGAACTATGTAACCTCATTGCTAAAGTATATTATATCACTGAACTATGTAACCTCATTGCTAAAGTATATTATATCACTGAACTATGTAACCTCATTGCTAAAGTATATTATATCACTGAACTATGTAACCTCATTGCTAAAGTATATTATATCACTGAACTATGTAACCTCATTGCTAAAGTATATTATATCACTGAACTATGTAACCTCATTGCTAAAGTATATTATATCACTGAACTATGTAACCTCATTGCTAAAGTATATTATATCACTGAACTATGTAACCTCATTGCTAAAGTATATTATATCACTGAACTATGTAACCTCATTGCTAAAGTATATTATATCACTGAACTATGTAACCTCATTGCTAAAGTATATTATATCACTGAACTATGTAACCTCATTGCTAAAGTATATTATATCACTGAACTATGTAACCTCATTGCTAAAGTATATTATATCACTGAACTATGTAACCTCATTGCTAAAGTATATTATATCACTGAACTATGTAACCTCATTGCTAAAGTATATTATATCACTGAACTATGTAACCTCATTGCTAAAGTATATTATATCACTGAACTATGTAACCTCATTGCTAAAGTATATTATATCACTGAACTATGTAACCTCATTGCTAAAGTATATTATATCACTGAACTATGTAACCTCATTGCTAAAGTATATTATATCACTGAACTATGTAACCTCATTGCTAAAGTATATTATATCACTGAACTATGTAACCTCATTGCTAAAGTATATTATATCACTGAACTATGTAACCTCATTGCTAAAGTATATTATATCACTGAACTATGTAACCTCATTGCTAAAGTATATTATATCACTGAACTATGTAACCTCATTGCTAAAGTATATTATATCACTGAACTATGTAACCTCATTGCTAAAGTATATTATATCACTGAACTATGTAACCTCATTGCTAAAGTATATTATATCACTGAACTATGTAACCTCATTGCTAAAGTATATTATATCACTGAACTATGTAACCTCATTGCTAAAGTATATTATATCACTGAACTATGTAACCTCATTGCTAAAGTATATTATATCACTGAACTATGTAACCTCATTGCACTGTCCTCCATTATCATGACCAGAAGGGATTGTAAATGTTAAAGCTGCCATAGGCATGACTCACCCTGCAGGCATGACAACAGAGCTGCAATCATCACTATACTGTAGCAACGAGGGGATCTGGTGCTCTGTGACCTCACACCATCATCACTGTGTGGCAGTCAGACAAGTTAATTGTGCTAGCAAGTTTACCTGCACTGCAAGATGCTCCATTTTTGGTATTTTTTTCCATCTATGCATCTTAGATAAATTTGTTTAACAGAAGTATTTATATGTTGTTGAGTTGAATAACTGCATTAAGTGCTTGATTCAGACACATGCAGAAATAAATAATAGTATCCCTTGGAAAGTCATTCACCCCTGGTAACTATCATATTGGCAACACACCCCTTAGAGTTGACCTAGTAGTCAGGGACTTAGGGAAACACATAGATAGTAATCTAGCCTTTGACCATCATGTGCCTACAGGGGTGAGGAAATCATTCTATGTTGTGCAACTTATAAACAAAGGTATGGCATTTAAGTCCAAGGAAGTCATTGTTCCACTGTGCTTGCATTCATCATACCTGTCATTGAGTAGAATGCCCCCTTTGGTATGTACTAACCAGGCATATCCAACAATTGGAACATCCACAGTGGTTCCTCACTAAAAGAATACAGGGCTTAAGTAAAATGTCTTATGCAGACTGCTTCAAGACTCTATCCTTGTATTCTGTCTCCTACAGGCTTTTGAGGGGAGATCTATGCCTGACATACAGAGCATTGTCAGACCCAACTCATATGTACCTCCTGCATATCCAAAAAACAAATAGCACCAGAATTAGCCATTCTGAAGACTTAAACCTAGCCTGTGATATAAGCAGGACCTGCTGGAGAGACAGGTATGTATCCCAGAGACTACTCCATCTATGGAATAGGCTCCCCATCCATGTGAAGCAGAGTTGGTCCCTAACCCAATTGAAGTACAACTTGGACAATTGAATTGGGAACAGGAAATTCATCCCTGTTTGGCACCTATGTCTCTAATGGACAGAGGCAAACTATAAATGGTTCATCTCCCAGGCCCCTACTTACACTTATTAAGGGTATCAGAACTTGTCAAAGATTTGGAATGCAAGGCTAGGCTTAAAAAGGCCCTTGTAGTCATTAGTATAGTAAACACCTATGAACAATGAATAACATAATAAGCATTCACATCGTATCATTTTCAAGCACATGTCAGGACAGATATCAGAGAGATGCATACTAATCATGGATGCTACAGAAATAGCGTCTATATCATAACATCGTAGACGCAAAATGTCAAACGCTCACAAGAGTGAAAATGCTGAAACTCGAATTCGGTATTGTGGGGGACACCCCTGCTAAATATATAGTCCAACTCCGAGATCACACTATGGTGAGGAAAGGGCAAATATCCCAATCTTCACTGTACTGCAATCTCAAAAACGGACCCTCGACATTTCAGCACTTTTGCTGTTGCGCCATTCGACATTTAGATTTTACAATAATATGATATAGATACCAGAAATATGCATCTGTTTTGTCATGAAGAATACCCTTGAAGGGCTTACATTACTTTCCTATCATAATGGGTATGGCTGCCCTACCTTGTAGGGCACTAGCCTAAAAAGGAAGGCCTTCTGATTGTGCTATAACTATTGTCTGCGTGTAAGCTACTGCTGTCTGACACAGTTGTCTGAGAGACAGATGTTACTAGATTGAAACCCCTACCTATGATACCAGGCTCCCTACAGATGTCTGTATTAACTGTATGTGCCACAGCAGCTAGCAACAGAGGTTGTTACAAATAACAGAAATCAGCGTGAGCAGTAAGAAAGGAGTTATGTATATAATCTGAATAATTGGATTCAGTCCGAATGCCCAAAAGGGGCTATACAGGTTACTGGCCACACAACGGTGAACAGTCCAATATTAATGCTTCTTTGACAAGGAAGCTGTTTCCATAGTGTAATATATACTCTATCCCATGATTGAACTACAGTCTATCTGTGTAGGTATGCTCTACAAGCCAGTACTCAATGCACATGCCACGTAAACACTCACAGCATGACATGTCCCAAATAATCATTTCACTGCCATGCAATCACAAAATGTGATGATATATCATTGTCCAACATAAAATGGGTAAGAATAACTAGATAAAATGCATTTATGTAATGTCAGTACATTCATATAATGTTTCCTTTTCAGGAACTGAACAGTAAGCTGTGTGACCCTGCTGATTAATGATGTGAGTGAACCACATGCACCACAGTGAATGCCTTAACACAAGTGTCACACTCCACCTATACTAACTTCTTCCATCACATGCATGTGTTGTAAACAATCTTTCTGAGATAAAAGGGATGGTGGAGCCCCCCCCCCCACTGTAAATGGACACACTGTAACTGGTGGATGCCATTCGTGCATTACAATACAAGATAAAAGAGATGGAGAGGCCCCTCCCACTGTAAATTGCCACATTGTAACTGTGGTGGATGCCATTCATGCATTACAGTATAAGGCACAACAATGCTAACAGCCACTGAATGTGAATGTTGGACACCTGAGCATCTGACTACAGAAAATACATGATATTATGCAGGATGAACCCGCCACTGTAGAAGTGTCACTACATGTGATGCATGAGATGTTGTGGCACAAATGGGACAGTGCACAGTTGAATGGGTGACATCACCCCTGTTTATTAGTTGGATGTTTATGGTAATAAGTGGCTGAAGGGGACAATAGTAGTGTAGAGATACACATCATATATGCACAGAATGAGGGCGAAAAACACACTCACAGCCAACCTCAAACCTCCAGCATATGTAGGTATACAATATACAAAGCACAGTATCAAAGTCACACAACATAGGAGAGGTCACACTACAACTGTGAGATACCACAGTTATGGCAGCATTATGACAGCCTCAAACCTCCTGCCTGTGTAGGTACACAGTGTCCAAAGCACAATATCAAAGTCACACACCATAGGAGAGGTCACACTACAACTGTGAGTTACCACAGTTATGGCAGAATTATGATATCATGTAGCCAAAAATATATTTCCCCTGGTGATGCCTGGATTTGCTACTTTAACACTGTGCCACTGTAAATACATCTCATAAGAGGACGTGTACATAAAGGTGGTTATGAGGTAGCCAGCAGTATGTGACAGTAAGCACAATCAAAGTATTTAATCAGGGTTGGACTCAGACCTCCTACTTATCTAATAACACAGTCTATACTGCACAATATCAGCAGCCCACATCACAGGAGGATACTGAATACAAGTGGGGCATACATCATCTGTAAAGAGAAGACATCAGAGGTGTATTGACCAGTAGATGTGTGTGATGAAATGACTTTCACAGCCATCTGGGTTGTAAGGGTTGCCACTCTAAATACATGCAAAACAATCCTGAATCCATTTATAGTCACACACACAGTTGTAGAAGTTAATCACTGCTGTATTCAAACCTCATAGTATTTACACATTCTAGAGAATAGTATAAGAAACATAAGTGATACAGGAGAAGTCTCACATTTGAAGTGTGAAAGTGCAATTTAGAAAGAATAAAATAATCGCTGAGTTGTGCCAGCGGTGTAGACAGACACTTTAATTTTGTAGTCGTGTGCTGTTATTGCTACCCCCATTCCACCTGACAATTAAAACTTTGACACATTCCCCTGGCACTTCACAAAGGTTTGCATCACTTTCCCTCTAAAATCATTAAAAATATATTTTATTAATCTATGTAACTCTTATTGGAGGCATTAATTGACAGTTTTTGACTTAGTATGGGATAAAAAAGCCATGATTTCCCTAAGTAATGTCTAGATAATTCTACACAGTAGAGTCCAAACAATATATCCTGCTAAACTCTTGTGTTGCAAAGAAGATGTGGTTGTTAAAAGTGGGATAAGGGGATGATGAAGTCATCTAGCAGTTTAAAGTGTTTAATCAGACTAGAACTTGATTGAGAACATGCTCACCTGACTGTAAATCCCCTCCCCACACAAGTTCCTCATAGTGAGCATTAAACCTCATGTCCTTCTAGTTACATAACCCAAAGAGCACAGTGCTAGTTGCAAGCACAACAGGAGAAGTTTGATTGTTAAATGAAGAAAGTGTACTTTTGACTGGATGACTTCATCAGTGCATTGCAGAGAGGAAGTTTCCATAAAAAACGGGATAAGGGAGCTATGTGCAAAGTGAGATGTATTCTCCTCATGGGAAGTGGATACAGAACCCAGGGTTACACACACATAAGTTGCACAAATTTAACCTCAAACCTCTTACCTATATTGTTACACCATCTAGAGAGCACGGTATTAGCCACAAGAGCCCCAGGAGAAGTTTGAATTTTAAGAGAAGACAGTGCACGTTTGACCAGATGACCTCATAGGTTCATAGGTTCATAGGTAAGTACTAGGCTATCTGCCCATGGGCATTTATAAACCTAGCCACAGAGTGATGGCTTTCGCCTCCCCATTAGATTAGTAACCTGGGCCTCTGTCAACAGGGCTCCTGAAGTGATCCCAGGGTAGAACTTACGATTACCCATCCACTCATCAAGATTTCTCTTGAAGATGGTCAGAGAGGAACTCTGTCGAACATGGATTGGGATTCTATTCCAGAGTGAGGGGAGTTGCTGGGACAGGAATCTATCCCTCCAGCATGTCCTGTTTATTGCTGTACATAGGTTCAAGTCTCTAGAACGAGTGATTCTGAGGGATCTCGTTTTTTTTGAGGTGAAACATGTCCATTAGTTCAGGGTTTGACATGGCCCTATAGGTCAGGCATAGGTCACCTCTGAGCAGACGGTAAGTGACTGAGAAGAGCTGGAGCTTTTTTAGTCATGCTTCATAGGGTAATTGTTTAAGGCCCTTAATCCTCTTAGTGAGGTACTTCTGTGGTCTTTCTAGTTGTTGCAGGTGTCTAGTGAGGTACATCCCAAATGGGGCATTGTACTCTATTATGGGCCTAATGAGTGAGGAGTAAAGGGGCACAATCACCTCCTTGGATCTGGATGAGAAACCCTTTGTTATCAGGTGTGCCACATAGAAGGATTTCCTGACCATTTTGGCTATGTGGGTATCAAAGGAGAGCATGCTATCTACTTGGGTACCCTGGTCTCTAATTACTTCTTCTGTACTTAGTGGATTCCCATCTATGTGGTAGTTTGTAGGTACTTTGTTTTTCCCAAATGGGATTACTATGCATTTTTTGGCATTTAGCTTGAGGCCGTGGCTTTGACACCAGGTGTTTGTCTCTGTGAGACCCTTTTGCAGGATGTCTGTGTCAGCTGGAGAGTCAATTATTGCACCCAATTTACAGTCATCTGCGAACTTGGTTAGCCACAGTCCCTCCGCCTTTGCCTGTACTTCAGAGAAATATATACCGAACAGGAGGTGTCCCAGGACTGAGCCCTGTGGGACACCGCTTGTGACAGGTTTAGAGTTAGACATGGCACCTGCCACTCTTACCGTGTGGGTTCTGTCTGAGAGCCAATTGGCAACCCATCTCATGACATAGGTGTTAATATTTAAGCTGGTGAGTTTGTCTATGATTCCTGAATGTGGGATGGTGTCGAACGCCATAGCGAGGTCAAGATATGCTGTGTGGATCACCTTCCCTTCATCTATGGCCTTGGTGACTGTTTCAAAGAAGTCAACCAAGTTCAGGGGGCAAGATCTGCCTTTAACAAAGCCAAACTGGGTGGGGTCCAGTGTCTGGAGGTTCCCAATGTCCCTGTTAATGAGCTCCATGATAATGCGTTCCATGGCTTTGCAGACCAAGCTAGTCAAGCTTATAGGGTGATAGTTCCCAGGGTCAGTTGTGGCACCACCTTTGTGGAGTGGTACGACTGTTGCTGTACGCCATTCTTTGGGTACATAGCCTGTAGAGCGGCTGAGTTTGAATAGTGATTTGAGATGGGGGGGTTAGTTCATTTTGAAGCTCGTGTAAGACACAACCTGGTATAGCATCTGGTCCCATTGATGCTGTGTTTTTGGCCTTTGCAAGGGCTGTCTTTACTTGTGTGTCTGAAATATCTGGAGCGCCACATTCTTCTGGGATGGGTGCTAGCCCCTTTGGTGGAAAGGGGGGGGGGTGAAGTTTGCACTGAACTTGCCAGCCAGGATGTTGCTAATGTCGGTTGGTTCAGTGTATTTATGGCCATTATACACTAGCTCAGAGCATATCTGAGAGTTTGCACCTAGACTCTTGACATAGTTAAAGAAGGCCTTGTGGTTATCCTTAGAGTCATTGGCTATTTTTCTTTCGAAGCTGGCCTTGGATGATTTAATGAGGGAGCACAGTTTTTTACTGATGTTAATCAGAGATGCCTTCTTATTTTGGGATTTTGTTCTATCTTGCAGGAGTTTCCACCTTCTGTTGTAAAGTTTATTTATGGCCGGGTTACACCAGACTGGCTTCCTCTTTTTTTGAGGAGTTGGTCTTGGTTTTACTTGGGATGGCTCGGTCCATACATTCTTGAAGGTGTTCATAGAATGCACTTGTAAAGGATTCTGCCGATGGGTCATCATTTTCCATTTGATTGGGAGCTTTGAAACTTCCCACCTCAGTCTTGAGGAATGTAAAGTTGGCTTTAGAGAAGTTTTTTACCTTGATTTCCTGGACTGGGGGGGGGGGGGGTCGGGATGTGGATGTCCAGTGTGATTAGTTTGTGATCTGATCTTACCAATGATGAGTTTACCTCAGGTGTGGAACATAGGTTCCCCATGTTGGTGATGACCAGGTCCAGTATGTTGTCACCTCTTGTGGGAGTGGTGACCAGCTGTTCCAGGGCATTTGAGTTTATAAACTCAAGGAAGCATTGGGCTAGGGCGTTTGAGCTTGAGTAGTTTTCCCAGTCAATGTTTGGATAGTTAAAGTCACCCAGTAGCATGGTGTTGGGTAGAATCTTCATACTTTCTAATGTTCTCAGGAATGCTGTATGAGGGTCCTGAGACAAGGTGGGAGATCTGTAGCAAGCTATAAATTGAACAGTCAATTTACGCGCTGTCAATTGCACTTGGATGGTCTCAGATTCTGTGTGCTGTGCTACTAACCTGAGGTGTGGGTGTTCTTGATGAATATGGACACACCCCCTCCTTTTGTGTTCCGTTCCTGGTTTTGGGACCTAACGGTAAGGTAAGAGTTATAGCTTGGTAGTGCTGGGGTGCTCTCTGGAGCCTTGAACCACATACATCGATTTCTTCCATACTAAGGAGAGCCTTGAGTGCGTGCATTTTGACTTCTGGCGTTGAGCAGCATTACCCTCAGTTTTTGTTTATTATTGTTGTTTATGGAGGCGGGTTTATCTTTTGAGCCTTGCCTAAAAAAGGCAGTATTGGGGTGGCGAGAGTCTTGGCCAGTATTCGAAAGCCCGGGGGTGACAGGTGCAAGCCGTCTCTGGCGAAGCAACGTGGCTTGTCAAGCATGTCGTCCCAGGCTGACAAGTACTGGATCCCCTTTGAATGACACCAGCAGTTTAACCAATTGTTGAAACTGATCATTTATTCTTCATATGCTGGCATCATTTTGGGTGAGGGCAGGATGCTACTCATAGTCAGAGTCATACCAGCCTGGGCTACATGGTCAGAGAGCTCCTCCACATCTCTTTTCATGTAGTCCAGGGAGGTACGTCTCAGGTCATTTACACCAACATGTACAATGACAGAGTCATATTTGTACTTGTTGTGGAGTGACCTGAGTGCATGTGTTATGTGGCGGATTCTGGCACCCGACAGGCAGCTTACGGTAACCTTCTCCTTGTTCAGTCTAGTGATTGGGACGTCTGTGTGCCTGATGATAGAATCACCAATTACTAGTGTGTTATTTAGCCTTAGGGGATGTTTTTGCTTGGCACACTGACGTTGTGACGTATGTGTTACCTGGTTTCTGTTGTGGGGTGGGGGTTGCTTGGGTGTATGCTTAGGAGGTCTCTGTTTAGGCAGGTTCTTATTTAGAGCCTCCGAGTATGTTTTTGCGTGTTTCTGAGAGTTGTTTTCTGGTGCAGCTATCGCTGGTCTATGTGAGTCTGGTAATGTAGTGCTAGTGTTGCCCTTCTCCTTGTGACTGGTTGATCCAGTTGTGGGTTGTGAGAGCTTAGCCTCCAGTTTGGCTGTGTAGCTGCATCTCTCACATATGTTTGTGGTGGTTGGGAGGAGGAGGGTTTCAGACAGGATATTTCTGTAAAACATGGGATAAGGGAGCTGTGTGTAAATTTAAATGTATTCACCTCAGGGGAAGTGGCTACAGCAATAAGTTTTACACAGACGCAGACACAAGCTGCACACGTTGAACCTCAAACTTCCTACCTATCTAATTACACAGTCTAGAGACCACAGTATTATTTGCAAGCACCCCCATTAAAATTTAACTCTTAAGGGGGAGAGAGTGCACTTTTGACAGGGTGACCTCATCATTGTGTTGAAGACAGGATGTTTCTGTATAAAGTGGGATAAGGTAGCTGTGTGCAAAGTTAATTGTATTCTCTTCACTGGAAGTGGATGCGGCATCAAGTCCTACACACACACACTCCTACACAAGTTTGCCATATTGAATCTTGAACCTCATACATATCTATTTATATTATCTAGAGAGCACATTATTGTTCACAAGCACCACAGGAGAAGTGTGATGTTAAGGATGTGAAAAAGCACATTTGTACCTTTGTTGAAAATCCACTCTTTGTAACCGATGGTGCTGTGCATCACAGGTTGTGGAACAAATGCATATGTGGGCACAGGACAATGTAACATCACTGTGATAGTCCCATGTAATGAAATACTTCTCTACTAACATTTGGATACTTTTACTTACGTTGCATTACTGTGAGGGACATGTACCTGTTTCACAGTATGGGATGCCAAAGAAATTCACTTCTAAACAGGTGGATTATCAATACAATTAAAAGGGCCATGCACTCTAAAACAATAATTATTTGATTTTCACTTCTAAACAGGTGGATTATCAGTACAATTAAGAGGGACATGCACTCTAAAACAATAATTATTTGATTTTCACTTCTAAACAGGTGGATTATCAATACAATTAAGAGGGACATGCACTCTAAAACAATAATTATTTGATTTTCTTTTTAATTTTACTCTGTACCACAAGTGCAGCACTACCAAAATGAATTGTGCTGCTGCTGGCAAAGTATTGGTGCATAAAGTATTAGTGTATAAAGTATTGGTGCATGTGTAATTATGTATAATTATATACTGAAGTGTTGAATTTAGAATGGGAATTGGCAGCACTTTATGTAGGTTGCTCTGTGCTGACTTTTGTGCAAATATCTGTACAAGACAAGCTTCATAATAGGGAGCAGGCACATTAACATAGCAACAAAATGATAATGTGTTAAGGAAATTTAGAGCCAACATTTACATACACAGGGTCAGGCAAGACATTCTGAAACATTTTTTCATCCATTTGTTTTTGAACCTTTAGAGCATTCCTAGAAAAACATTTATACCTGAGTATTATCTAAGCACACCACGGTGGAAGCCATACTTCTGATAGTTAACATTTAACATCGGATTTCAGCAAATATGAATGTATGATTCATCTTTATTACCATAGTGACCACTGCAATCTGTACATCCAAGTCCTCATCTTCTTCAAAATTACATTAAACTGAATAAACATAGCTTAGCACATGAAGTCAGACAGAGCAATGCAGCAAAGACAATAACATTTCAAGATATTGTCATTAGCTGTGTACTTCTGCTTAGCCTTAGTTGCACTTGTTCCCCAACACCAGACATTGCACAAATGCAGAGGTGGAAGAATAATGCTACAGAAGGGAGGAGATACTTCATCAAGGTCATGTGGAGGGAGGGACAAAATAAATGATCTCTGAAGAAGGACAGTGATGCCTCCCAACAATATGTAGCCAACAAGTACACATAAAACTATGTGCCAAAACAGTCAGTAGCACTTAGCTAATAGCTAGATTAGAACCCTTGAAAATATTCAAAAATCTATCTATACATGTAAGCTTATCATACCACAAATGAATTATGACTTCACAACATTTAAATAACACAACTGGAGTGCAGTGGGAGCTTACTGAAGCAGAAGGGGTGAACAGAGAGAGAGAGACAGATGAGAATAGTAACAAAGTGACAATATGTTTTGTAGGACATATAGGACCATATGTATAGTGTGTTATTCTTACTTATTAAATCATTAATCTGCCAAGATCTGTAAATTAAAGTGTTTGCTATAGTGACAAATAAGGGTTAGGAGAGTTCAGTAAACATGAATACATAGGCAGGGTAAAGTTGGCTACATAATGGTCTCTGTTGGTGCTAATATGTACTTGCAAATGATGTATTGCTGCATTATTCAAAAGATATGTTAATGAAATGTTCTTCTTCTTTCAGCTTTTTCCCAGTTAGGCATTGCCACAGTGGATCACCTGTCCGCTCATGACTGGCAGTGGAGTTTTACATGTCGAGTTGCCAGCCCAGCGCCCAACCTTCCACAGAAGGCACACACATGCATGCACTCACACCTAGGGCCAATTTAGAGTGTCCAATCCACCTACAGCATGTCTTTGGGATGTGGGAGGAAATCGGAGCACCCAAAGGAAACCAACGTGACCACAGGGAGGACATGCAAACTCCACACAAAAAGCACCCCAGCCAAGGATCGAACCGGAAAACCTCTTGCTGTGAGGTGGCAACACTAACCACTGCACCACCATGGTCCCCATGTTAATGAAATGTTAATGTAGAGAAATACAGATGTTGGTAGTTAAATATATGATAGTAACATGCAATGCCATAAACTGACCTTGAGCTGTAATCAAACCCATGATACCGTGCAAAAACATCAATCAGCAAACAGGATAATTATTTCAACACACCGTATAGGAACCTCTAGTTCATTATATCTGGCAGCCAAAGAACTGTTGCACTAACTGTATCACAGTACTGTATTTAGTATGCCTTTGCTCTGTATTGCCATAGCTCAGCAAATTTAAACACCTTTGCATGAAAGTAACTGGACCACTGTGACTGAACTTGAAATCTTACGCTTTTGCCAAAAGAAGTTAAACAGCTTTCAATGCCACTCAGCATTGTTGTGTTATGGCAACCTCCACAAAAATGCTGAGGACATAAACTGAAGATTTTTCCATGGGCCATTTCTGGCCATGTGTATTGAGTGTGACTATTTTTTGACCAGATTAAATGTGTGGATAGGATAGTGGTGAAAATGGGGGTGACAAACACAGGGTAGGAGACAGGGGAAAGAATACAGGAATTTGCAGGAGGGTGGTGGGACAGTACTATAAATATACACCTCTTTGGAACATGAATGCAGTATTGAACACAATTGCATGCCACCCAGAGATGGGTGATAACAGAATAATGTTGTATGGCCAATTGGACCAAATTAAGTGTGTTAAGATGACACATCGGTGAAATGGAAAGCTATGCATAGGGTGTAATTCTTTTTGTGGGATAGGTGCCCTTTATTGGAGGAGAGAGAAGAATGTTGTGGAAGGTGCTTTGGAATGAGTAGATCAGAAAGGTAGGGTAGATTAGGAAGCATGTGCAGACATACAGGACACACAGGGATGGTGATGGAAACAAAAGTTTGAGGAACACCATAATTGGGGAGAGGTAGGGGACATCAGAGGTGCACTAATCTACAGCTTCAGAAAAGTGAGAATCTGGTCCTGGTTCAATGCCAGACATGACAACATTTTAGCAAGCTGATGCAGGACCTTTCCAACCTTGTTGATTCGTGTACCAAGGTCTTTCTCCATGATACCCTCCACCAGTTCTGTCAGCTCCTGCCAGGTGACAAAATCACCATCTCCACTGGTACTGCTCCTGGAGGATACCAGTGTATGAGCAGCTGGGACAGAGCTACCTGAAGCAGGTGGAGCAGGTTGGGCAGGGGTTGTGGAGGCCATGCTGAGAGATGGTGAATTTGAAGTGCTGGCTGCCTGTGCTGCCATCTGTGAAAGTATGGTAGGCCAAGCCATAGTGGTCAGTCTACCTCTCTGTGCTGTTGGTCATTTTGTTTTCAGCAGCAAGGCATGCAAACTGAAGAATGTTAATAAATTATAACTCCCCCAAAAATATAAAAATGAGAGATGGGGTGGGGGAAGACAAAAAAGGATAATTAGATCCATGACATGTCACATGAATTTATGTCTTCAATGCAATTTTTGGGGCAATATATAAACAATTATGATATTGTATTATTGTACACCTTTGCCACATCCAATAAATTATGTGAAGATATGAATGTGTCATAAAATAGAGGCATCTTACTGCTAGGATATAAGTAACAGCAGCCTTTACTTCACTATGACAGGATATATGCATTCAAATGTAATAATTGCAATTACCATATTTAATTGCTGCTGACATATTATTGCTGTTATTATTTTAAAAGTGCTATCCTGTACTAAAACCTAATTGCTGTATCTGGGTATTGAACCCATACAGAGTTAAGCTGATTTTCTCATTATCTAATGCAAGCAGAAAGAGTTATTGGGGAATGCATGCATGCTTGATATCAAGGTTGAGGTATGCCTGCTCAAGATGCTAGTGACTGAGGGAATTAAACCAATTTTCTGCCTTTAATTTAGACCTGAGTCATACTTACCCCATACCTCTCGGAGACGAGTAAGTCTCTCTTGTTGTGCCTTATACTTTACAGCTATTTCCTCTGCAGCTATACAGTACAAAAAGAAAAGAAATATATTTGAAAGCATAATGAGCAATTGTGTTGGCTGGCTAGATAATTAATGCTATATCATACACATATTGGGTTAGTATACTTACATGACTGAGGGGTCTTCACAGTCCGAAATTCAGCCTCCCATCAAATTAGGAGGTTCTGCTAGCACTTCTTAAGGTCACTATACTGCTGACAACATTGTTTTCTAGGGTGTGAAATGCTATTTGCACTGGAGAAAGTCTTTGCTAAGGTAGTCCAAGCAAAAGCTTTATAGTGATAACTGGTATAATCCTCCTGCAGCAACCTATGGCTGTAGCTCTTCATAAGAAGTGCCACAAATATCCTGGACTCCTCAACACCCCACCTTTGTCCTCTAAATTTAGCACTATTCTCTCCATCACCAGGAATGTCTTCAAAAGTCAAGCTAATAAGATATGTCTGAACTGGCACTCGGTTTAGATCTCACATGTAACTGGTTGTGCATTAAGATGCACAGCCTTGCTAACTGCATTTGCACAATTGAAAGCATATGGATTCTTTGGCAGACACATTGGCACTACTTGCATCAAATACCAAGAAAGGTGTCAAACTTGGCATTGAGTTTTGACATGTGTGATGCTGAACCTACTGACACAAATTCCAGTGTACAACAATGACATGCTTAATGGCATGGCTTTTAATCCTTGGAGTTTGGAAGGTGAAAGAGAATGAATTGTGACATAGTGTAACATATTGTGATGTTGGGCGTTACACAATGTTAAAATATTGTTGAACCTGCTGGGATTCAAACCCATAGGACAAACTAAGCAAAAATTGAAACTTCACTTATCAATTGACATTTCCACAAGAGAACTACCTTTTAACATGGAAATTATATATATAAATATATATATATATATATATATACTCATTTCAGAATGAATGGAGATACACTTCAGATAGACCTAAATGTAGGTGATTTAAATTAGCCATAGGAATGCATTCCTATGTACAGTTCAGTATTTCTGTTTGTGAATGTATTTCAGATGGATGCACTTGAATGAGCTAAGTAATACAGGTTGGAGTATGTTACATACATACTTCACAGGACATAACTGTACAAAACACATAGGATATGCGATGAGTCTTTATGATTATAACAGAAGTATTGTGCCCATCATATATATATGCAAGTGAATTCTATATGAAATGCCATCATTGTCATGTTTAAGATGTACACGCATTAGCTTGATGTTATATGTGAAGCATTAGTGCTTGCAATAAACATGTTTAACATAATCATTTGTCTTTATTTTAAGAGTCCTAATAAAATGCTTTGAGAAATAGGATTCTGACACCCTTTCTAAAAGAATCTTTTAGCTGGATTTGAACCCTTAATGACTAACTAGGTATGTGACAGGTGGAATTTCTCCACTCAATACTGTCCAGAGTGCTGAGGAAAGTGCACCATTGCCAGGTGTGTTTGCACTACATAAGGCATCCTAATCTATATTTTTCACTTTTTTCCTTAGCTAGCGAACAGTGTTTGCACAATACCAAGTGGAGAACAAATGCAGATTAAAAAATACATATTTCAAATAATTGTAATGTAATCTATAAACAGGATTTGAACAATGCATCATATGTCTTATTCCACTCGTTTCACTCATTTACACCTCATGTCACAGAGAAAGTTACATGACACAAAGACATACTCGGAGGCCCTGATCAAAAATCTACCAAAACAGCAGAGGCCACCAAAGCAGACACCCAAACAACCACCACCTCAGAACACAACACCTGCAACACATAGACCTCACAGTCAGAGTGTCAAACAGTCACAGCCCTTAAGGCCAAACACAATGCCAGACACACTAGTCATTGGTGACTCCATAGTCAGACACACTGACGTCCCGCTCACCAGATTGAGTAAGGAGAGAGTTACAGTAAGCTGCCTATCGGGCGCTAGAATCCGCCACATAACGCAAGCACTCAGGTCTCTCAACAGCAGGAACAAATATGACTCAGTCATTGTCCACGCTGGTGTAAACGACCTGAGATGTACCTCCTTGGACTACATGAAAAGAGACATTGAGGAGCTCTCTGATTATGTAGCCCAGGCAGGTATGACCCTGACCTTGAGCAGTATCCTACCTTCACCAAGAATGATGCCACAATACAGAGATAAGATGATCAGCTTTAACAATTGGCTTAAACTCTGGTGTCATTCAAAGGGGATTCAATGTCTGTCTGCCTGGGATGACATGCTGGACAAGCCACGCTGCTTCGCAAGGGACGGCTTGCACCTGTCACCCCTGGGATTCCGGATATTGGTAAAGGCTCTTGCCACCCCCATAGTGCCTTTTTTAGGCAAGGCTCAAATTCTAAACCTACCACCCTAGAACACAAAAAAGGAAAAAAATTAAGGGTAATGCTGCTCAATGCCAGAAGTCTAAATCTCAAAATGCACACACTCGAGGCCCTTCTCAGTATGGAGAACATCGATGTCTGTGCTGTGACAGAAACCTGGTTCAAGGCTCCTGAGAGCACCCCAGCACTATCAGGTTTTACCTCATACCATGCGTTCCGGCCCCAAAATCCGGACAATACCAAGAAAGGAGGGGGGGTATCCATATTCATCAAGGACACCCACACCTCAAGACTGGTGGCAACGCACAATGCATCGGAGACCATCCAGGTGCAATTAACCATAGGCAAGACTGCTCTGCAAATTGTAGCATGTTACAGGCCACCCTCACAAACTCAGGAACCTCACATGGCCTTCCTGAAAACACTGGAGGGATAAATGTATCACCAAACACCATCATACTAGGTGACTTCAATTACCCTAATATAGACTGGGAACACTACTCAAGCCCAAACACCCTAGCCCAAAAGTTCCTGGAATTCATAAACTCAAATGCCATGGAACAACTAGTCACCATCCCCACAAGAGGAGAAAACATACTTGATCTCATCATCACGAACATGGGAGCACAATGTTCAACACCGGAAGTATACCCCTCACTGGTGAGATCAGATCACAAACTAATCTCGCTGGAGGTCCTCATCCCACCCCACCTGAAATAAAAAAGACCACAGTAAAGAACTTCTCGAAAGCCGACTTCACACTTCTAAAGACTAGTGTGATCTCCTTTAAGGCCCCAGAGCCGGCGGAAAACAGTACTCAAGCCGCTGAATCACTTACAAATGCCTTCTACCAGCACCTGCAGGACTGCATGGATAAGGCAATCCCAAGCAAAACAAAGACTCTTTGTACCAAAGGCAAGCGTCCAGTCTGGTGGACCCCAGCCATAAACAAACTCTACAACAAAAGGAGGAAGCTACTACAAGATAGAGCAAAATCCTTAAAAGGTAAGACACCTTTGATCACTATAAGTAAAAAAACTAAGAGCTCTCATAAAATCATCCAAAGCAAATTTTGAGAGAAAAATAGCTAAAGACTCAAAAGACAATCATAAGGCCTTCTTTAGCTATGTTAGAAACCTGGGAGGAAACTCCCAGATATGCTCAGAACTAGTTCAAAATGATGTGAAGATTACTGATCCTACAGACATTGCCAACATACTGGCTGACAGGTTCAGTGCAAACTCCCCCCCCCCAAAAGGAGAGATATCTATACCAAACAATTGCAGCCCCCCAAACATCTCTAACGCCCAAGTGAGAACTGCTCTCTCCAAAGCAAAAAACACAGCATCCATGGGACCTGATGGTGTCCCCGGCTGTGTGCTCCATGAACTCAACGAGGAATTAAACCCACAGCTAGGACAGCTGTTTAATCATAGTCTCACCTCTGGATACATACCCAGGGAGTGGCGCACTGCAACTGTGGTCCCACTTCACAAAGGCGGTGCCTCCACCGACCCTGGAAATTACCGGCCCATTAGCTTGACAAGCCTTATCTGCAAAGCCATGGAGAGGATCATAATGGACCTCATAAATAAAGACATAGGGAATTTGCAGACTTTGGATCCAACCCAGTTTGGCTTTGTCAAAGGCAGATCATGCCTTTTAAACTTGGTTGACTTTTGAAACAGTCACCAAAGCCATTGATGAGGAAAGGCAGTCCATACAGCCTACCTCGATCTGGCGAAGGCCTTGATACAATACCCCACTCGGGTATCATTGAAAAACTCATCAGCTTAAATGTTAACCCATACATCACAAGATGGGTTGCAAACTGGCTGAGTGACAGAACCCACAGGGTCAGAGTTGCTGGCGCCATGTCAGACTCAAAGCCTGTCACAAGTGGTGTCCCACAGGGCTCAGTCCTGGGCCCACTCTTGTTTGGCATCTACTTTTCCGAAGTACAAGCAAACACAGGAGGGTTATGGCTGACAAAGTTTGCAGATGACTGCAAACTGGGCGCCATAGTCGAAAACACATCTGACACAGATATCCTTCAGAAGGGTCTCACAGAAATGGATAACTGGTGCCAGAGCCATGGCCTAAAGTTAAATGCCAAAAAATGCATAGTCATACCCTTCGGGAAAAACAAGGTTACCCCTAGCTACCATATAGGTGGCAATCCACTGAGCACAGAAGATGTTATCAGGGACCTGGGGACCCAGGTTGACAGTAGCCTGTCATTCGACACCCATGTAGCTAAAGTAGTTAGGAAGACCTTCTACATTGCCCACCTTATCATGAAGGGATTCACATCTAGATCAAGGGAGGTCATAGTCTCCCTATACTCATCACTCATCAGACCAATGATTGAGTACAATGCCCCATTCGGAATGTATCTGACCCGACACTTGCAGCAGCTGGAGAGGCCACAAAAGTTCCTCACCAAAAGGATAAAGGGTCTCAAAAATCTGTCCTATGCTGCCCAACTGAAAGAACTCCAGCTCTATTCAGTCGCACGCTTGCTCAGAGGTGACCTTTGCCTGACATACAAGGCCATGTCAAACCCAGATTTGATGAATATGCTTCACCTCAAAAAATCTAGATCTATCAGAGCCACAAGGGCGGGAGACTTAAACCTCGACACGGCTATTAATAGGACGTGCTGGAGGGATAGATTCATCACCCAGAGACTCCTTATGCTGTGGAACAAAATCCCGGTATATGTGAGGCAGAGCACCTCGCTGGCCTTGTTCAAGAGAAATCTTGACCAATGGATGGGAGATCGCAGATATACCTCAGGGATTACCTCAGTGTCACTGCTCGACAGAGGCACAGCAAAATAATGGGTATAGTTCCCCACACTAAAGGGGTGGCGTAAGCCACAAAACTATGGGCTAGGCTTGTAAATGCCCTCGGGCAGATAGCCTAGTATGAACCTATGAACCTATGAATCTATGATTGATGTATTTTCTACTCTGAGTAGTATCCAGAGTGCTGCTGGGCATGCAATGTGGCCTGGTGTGTTTGCACAATGTAAGGCAGCCTAAACTAAACTCTCCACTTTTTTCATTAAGCCCTGAAAGTTCATTTCACACTGTCAAGCATCACACAAATGGAGAAGGTGGCAATATTTATTAAAAGCATTCACAAACATTGATTTGGGTAAAAATTTGAAAGAACATGAAATGAATCACAGTGTATAACTAGAAATGAGCAGGGCTACTACTGCATTACACTATCACATTCAATCTTCTTACATCTGCTTGTCACATCACTACTATCATGTATGTTTCAGAATATTAGGAATTTAGGCAATGCCATAGTGGAAATGGAGACAGGTAATGGCAGAAATCATTTCATTTTTCTCACAGCACACGCAATTAATATTGATATAATTTAAAATGACATATCTCTCTGTCACTTTGAGTCAATACTGATCTTACCTGTGTTTCCTACCTCAGCACATTCATACACCAAAATGTTTGTCAAGGTTTATTTTGACCTCCCTCAGCAAAATGTTCTGTGAACAGGTTTTAACCCTTGCATCACCTGTACTGTTGTTCTAAGCTCAATACATTTGCACAATATGCCACAGAGATCCATCTGTACTGTCCAGACTGTTGAGGAAAGTGCACCCATGCCAATGTCAATTGTGCACTTGTTGGCAGTCCAAATTAAATTTTCAGTTTTTACCTTGGGTAGTGAACTGCTGTTCACTGCTACTGATCACTACCAGTCAATGGCGTGCAATGCCAAACCATGCTGAAATGATTAAGGAAAGAAAATAAGTACTGGAATTGTACATTTCTGATGTTTAATCAACTTTGCTATTTTGCAACACGAAGCTGTGAGGATTAAACCCTCAAACCAGGGTTTTTAATAAAATCAATAAAGATTATTTCTCATATCTGACACAGAGAAAAACATATATTGCAAGGTGGAAATAGTGTTCAGATGTACTCAGAAAGTGATATTGTCACAGTGAAACTGCATCAAAATCACGTTATGAAAGTTGCCCTTTCCCATTTGCCAGTAAATATCTGGATGACTCAGATATTGCCAACAGTTAGGATAGCAGATGTATTCCTCTCTTTCTTTATGGTGTTTCATTTTCTTTTCTATGCTTTTCTAACAGCAACGCTGTCTCATTTTTATTGAATATGTTATGTGCATCAACGGTTATTGTAGTCCCTTGAATATGCATGAGATTTCTGAGTAAAAGGCAGTGCATTTTCAGACTTTTTGGTAAATCTCTTCTCACTGATAAACCCTGAGTAAGTGTACATCAAAGAGGGGAGACCATGAAACACTGACTGTTCCTGCAGTCAGACTAATGATAGACACTGGCAAGCCATTAGCAGGTAGCACTTCTCAATGTTTGTCCTTGTATTGCTAGGTCATATACATGATATCGTCTAGCTCCTTATACCATATTTACATTTCCTGCACTTAGTGCAGGTTGTGGTATTCAGGAATGCTAATGACTTAACACCTCATTTGCACACCCATAGTGCTCACATGGTTGACTCTACACTATATGATGGTAACCTTTAATTTCTCTCCAAACTATAGAAAATTTCTCTAAGTATTAGATGATTGTCATATACCTTGTATCCATTTTAACCAATGTTTTTATATTATGTCAAATTTGTTATATTTAAACTGCAAATGTTTTTGTTTTATTTCTGAAGACTGTAAAATTATTGTTCTTAAAATGTTTTGTAATAATTTGGAGCTTTTCCCCCAGGCCTCAACTGAAAATGGGCTTCTATCCAGTTGGATTTTCCCAGTAATCAAATTTCAATAAAATAAATAAATAATTGTGCGCTCAATACACTTGTGTCATAGATGGGAGACTGTTTGGATTCAGAGAGCTCAATATTACTAAATGTACACAACTCGTGGAGAATTTTCTACTTTCTACATTGTTTATTGTAAAGATATGTTGCTATTTCTTACAAAATCCTTTTACTGTAACATTAAGGATGAATTGCAAACCCAAAACAAACCATTTATTTACCTTCCTGCATTTTCTCTATCCATTACTTTTGTCATAGCCCATGTATATCAGTTATGCCTACATTACAAAACATTTGCTACAGAATGCTATCTGACCTATATTTTGTAGATTTTATTTTATTGGAATTTGAGCAGTTATTGCAAATGAGCATAGTATAACTTCCTTGCAAGGACAGGTATTTTTACATGTGTTAGCACAAATAAATGTGTTACATTTGTGATATCTACCTGGCTACCATCCACAGCAGTGGAGATAGTACTATAATAGTTTTGTACATGTCTGCTTGTATATTATGAATTATTAGTCTTAATGCTGCCATGTATTACACGGTTACAGCAAGCTGTTCTCTGCATTGTAGAACTATTATATGTTATTGCTGATATTTCATTAAAAATAATTGTTTGGTGGTGGGGGGCTGTCCCAACTTGTGTGCAGTCATAGGGAGCCAACTTGTGTGCAGTCATAGGGAGCATTACCTTTTAAATTTCTGTGTACATGATGGATGCATACATTCATACATGACTGATGTCACAGCCATGCTGTCTGTGTATTATATATTTAATTTTGTGTCTGTCTTCTGTTTCATCATATACAGGGATATGGCATCCAAGAAGGTAATCTGTATCCTGTAAGTCACCATACACTGATGCAGAAAATGAGGTCATTCTCCAGGCGTGACATCACCATGGGGATTTTCTGTTAGGGAGAAGTAGAGGTGACCAATTTGCAGAAGACAGGATATGGCAGCAGATGGACAATAACATAATTAGTGTTGGAGGAAAATGGAGAAGTTACTCACGGAAACAACACCGGGCAAGTGATATGATAACCTCTACTCACTGCAGTTGCCTGGGAATAGGTGGCTATGGGAGGTGGTTCTATAAGCAACCCATCACTAACTGAAACAGGGGAGTTCCTATCCACTGTCAGAGATACAGACAGCTCAGCAGAGGGTTCAAAGGAATCCTTGATGTAGGTGCTGATGTGTATGATAGACCCAGAGTGTCTCAAGCAGAACTTCCAGGTATGCAAAATGCAAGTGTCATTGTTATACCTTTTATACGCATATATATCAGATTTCTGATGTATGTATGTATTTATTTACTTATTTATTTACATTTGTTGACCAGGACAGTCCGACTGGATGCAGGTCCATTTTCAGTGGAGGCCCAGGGAGAAAGGCTCCCCCAGTTAGTGTTACTGACATACACAGTAAGAGAATAATTGCATTTACAAATTATAGACATTGAACTGGCTGTAGGACATAATACAAGATAAAACATAGTTTTAAAACAGGTGTAGAACTTAATACAGGTTTAAAACATAGTGACAGATGCTGAACATAGTTACAGATGTTGAACATAGTTACAGATGCTGAACATAGTTACAGATGTTGAACATAGTTACAGATGCTGAACATAGTTACAGATGCTGAACATAGTTACAGATGTATAACATAATATGTAGACCAATGATAAGTGTGAGTCAGATGACACAGTAATAGAGACATGCAAGATGCCCCCCCTAGTTGTAGATAGAAATAGTAATCCACAAAAAGCACTAAAACCTACAGGCCAAAAAAGAGCCATAAAATGATAGAATAGGCTATTGAGGATAAGAAAGAAAATGTGTATGGGTGGCACAGTGGTGCAATAGTTAACATTGTTGCCTCACAGCAAGAGGTTCTCCGCTTCAATTCTCGGCTGGGGTGCCTTCTGTGTAGAGTCTGCCTGTGCTCCGGTTTCCTCCCACATTCCAAAGAAATGAGTCTGGAGCATTTCTTCCTGGGCTTCTACTGAAAATGGGCTCTGTCCCAGTCATGGTTTCCTGGTAAACAAATGTTAAATAAAAAAAATGTATTGTTACTATTATGCAAGAAGCCAATAATTTCCGGATATAAGATATTCAAAAATATTAAGAGAGAAATTAGAGCAAAGAAAAATACTTGCACAAGGAAAACTGTCAAAAACTTCAAATGCAGACTTGTGTTCATTAATACAACAGATTCATGAAAAACATTATACAGGCCAAGAAACCTTGGCTCGTCTGCAAAAAGAAGCAACTAAAGAAGTGCAGAATTATAAACAACAAGCCAAGGAATTTTTAAAGGTATAAAAAAGAAACATGGACATGGGAAAGAAAAAGAGATCTGATAGGGCATAATATCTATGCAAAAGGAAAAAGTCAAACTAATCAATACAAAAAATCAGTTCTAAAGAGATTTGAAAAGAAATACAGACAATGGCAAAAAGTTCCACAAGACAAAAATAAGATCACAAAGGGGGAATGCGGAACAGAATATTAGAAGCTGACATTATGTAATACCCACAAAGTGAAGGCTTTAGTGTAGAAAGTCTAATACAGGTCATGTCACAGCATGATGGAACAATGTATCCCCAAAATATGGAGAAACATGTAGAGTGGAAGACATCCTAAGAAGAAATATGGACATAGGAAAGAAAAAGAGATTTAATATGGTGTACTATCTATGCAAAGGAGAAAGAAAAACTAACCAATACAAAAACAGCAGCACCAAAGATATTTGAAGAGAAATACAGGCAAAGGCATCTGGATGGGGAAAATATTACAATACAAAAATAAGAAAACAAAGGGGAATGTAGAAAAGAGAATTAGTAATGGAGAAGTTAAAGAAACAGAAACTAAAGTTATGGATTACCTGTGAAATGAAGGATTTAGTGAAGAAAATCCAACTGTACTAATGTCAGAGAATGACAGAACAGTGAGTCCCCAAATTAAGGAAAAACAGGTGGAATAGGAAGCATCTCAGCAGTTACCATATGAAGATACTCTGGATCTTTCATAGGAAACCAGTGCAAAAGTTCAATTGGAGTAACACAGCAAGAGAAGAAACAGGAAACGGTCGCAACTCTGGCACAGTCAGTGTTGTGTAGCGATAGGCCACTGAGTTCCTATATGAAACAGCAATGGATGATGCAGAATGAAGCTAAATAAAATATGTCACAGGAAGATGTTCTGGAACTTTCTGTAGATTGCCAGCAGGAAATGGATAACAAAAAATGAGTCCTCAATGTAGAAGAAAAAGATCTAAGGGAAGAGTTGCTTGATTTAACAGAGATGGATAGACATATTAAGATCATTGAAACAAATATATTACAGAAAGTCAGTAAAACCGACAATGTTAGAAATTTGATAAACCAAAAGAATACAGTAATCAAGACTATTAACAGAAGTTCATGTGACAGCAGAAGTAAACTGGATATATTACAGTGCAGCTAAACTAATAACAGATTAAGTCCACCTCAAAAAACAGGGGAATAAGGGGAAGAAAAGGAAGAAATCAAATGCCATCATGGAAGTATCGAATAGAGAAAAGTATAAATCAGTTAAGACAAGAAGTGTCACTGTTAGAAGAGTATAGAAGAGGGAACAGATCAGAAGAAATACTTTGAAATATAGACGTGATAAAAACAGCAAATGGTATTGGAACAGACCAGGATCTAGTTTACACTGTTGCAAATAATAAACTGAAGATATCAGCAGTAGTAGTAGGAGCAGTGGGTCTTATAAAAATGTACAGTCCTATTTACATATGTTACTGATATAGGTAACTCCATATATATAAAAATGTACAGTCCTATTTACATATGTTATTGATATAGGTAACTCCATATATATAAAAATGTACAGTCCTATTTACATATGTTACTGATATAGGTAACTCCATATATATAAAAATGTACAGTCCTATTTACATATGTTACTGATATAGGTAACTCCATATATATAAAAATGTACAGTCCTATTTACATATGTTATTGATATAGGTAACTCCATATATATAAAAATGTACAGTCCTATTTACATATATTATTGATATAGGTAACTCCATATATATAAAAATGTACAGTCCTATTTACATATGTTACTGATATAGGTAACTCCATATATATAAAAATGTACAGTCCTATTTACATATGTTACTGATATAGGTAACTCCATATATATAAAAATGTACAGTCCTATTTACATATGTTATAGATATATGTAACTCCATATATATAAAAATGTACAGTCCTATTTACATATGTTATTGATATAGGTAACTCCATATATATAAAAATGTACAGTCCTATTTACATATGTTACTGATATAGGTAACTCCATATATATAAAATGTACAGTCCTATTTACATATGTTACTGATATAGGTAACTCCATATATATAAAAATGTACAGTCCTATTTACATATGTTACTGATATATATGTAACTCCATATATATAAAAATGTACAGTCCTATTTACATATGTTATTGATATAGGTAACTCCATATATATAAAAATGTACAGTCCTATTTACATATGTTACTGATATAGGTAACTCCATATATATAAAATGTACAGTCCTATTTACATATGTTACTGATATAGGTAACTCCATATATATAAAAATGTACAGTCCTATTTACATATGTTATTGATATAGGTAACTCCATATATATAAAAATGTACAGTCCTATTTACATATGTTATTGATATATGTAACTCCATATATATAAAAATGTACAGTCCTATTTACATATGTTATTGATATAGGTAACTCCATATATATAAAAATGTACCGTCCTATTTACATATGTTATTGATATAGGTAACTCCATTAATATAAAAATGTACAGTCCTATTTACATATGTTATTGATATATGTAACTCCATATATATAAAAATGTACAGTCCTATTTACATATGTTATTGATATAGGTAACTCCATATATATAAAAATGTACAGTCCTATTTACATATGTTATTGATATAGGTAACTCTGTATATATAAAAATGTACAGTCCTATTTACATATGTTATTGATATAGGTAACTCTGTATATATAAAAATGTACAGTCCTATTTACATATGTAATTGATATATGTAACTCCGTATATATAAAAATGTACAGTCCTATTTACATATGATATTGATATAGATAACTCCATATATATAAAATGTACAGTCCTATTTACATATGTTATTGATATATGTAACTCCATATATATAAAAATGTACAGTCCTATTTACATATGTTATTGATATAGGTAACTCCGTATATATAAAAATGTACAGTCCTATTTACATATGTTATTGATATATGTAACTCCGTATATATAAAAATGTACAGTCCTATTTACATATGTTATTGATATATGTAACTCCGTATATATAAAAATGTACAGTCCTATTTACATATGTTATTGATATATGTAACTCCATATATATAAAAATGTACAGTCCTATTTACATATGTTATTGATATAGGTAACTCCATATATATAAAAATGTACAGTCCTATTTACATATGTTATTGATATAGGTAACTCCATATATATAAAAATGTACAGTCCTATTTACATATGTTATTGATATAGGTAACTCCATATATATAAAATGTACAGTCCTATTTACATATGTTATTGATATAGGTAACTCCATATATATAAAAATGTACAGTCCTATTTACATAGGTTCATAGGTTCATAGGTTTATACTAGGCTATCTGCCCTAAGGCATTTATAAGCCTAGCCCAACTTTTTGTGGCTTTAACCACCCCTTATATGAAAAAATACTGTGCCCATTAGTTTGTTGTGCCTCTGTCCAGCAGTGACACAGAGATGATTTCCGGGGTAAACCTACGATCTCCCATCCACAGGTCAAGATTTCTCTTGAACAGAGCCAGCGAGGTGCTCTGCCTCACATGGACCGGGATTTTATTCCACAGCATAGGGAGTCTCTGAGTGATAAATCTATCCCTCCAGCACGTCCTATTTATATCCGTGCTAAGGTTTAAGTCGCCTGCTCTAGTGGTTTTGGTAGATTTGGATTTTTTGAGGTGGAGCATGTCCATTAATTCCGGGTTGGACATGGCCTTGTATGTCAGGCACATGTCACCTCTGAGCAGATGGTATGCGACTGAATAGAGCTGGAGTTTCTTCAATCTGGCAGCATATGACAGATTTTGGAGTCCCTTTATCCTTTTGGTGAGGAACTTTTGGGGTCTCTCCAATTGCTGCAGATGTCGGGTGAGATACATCCTGAATGGGGCATTGTACTCGATCATTGGTCTGATAAGTGAAGAGTACAGGGGAACAATGACCTCACTAGATCTGGATGTGAATCCCTTCATGATCAGGTGGGCAATGTAGAAGGTCTTTCTAACCACTTTAGCAATGTGAGTGTCAAAAGAAAGGCCACTGTCAACCTAGGTCCCCACGTCCCTGATAACCTCTTCTGTGCTTAGTGGATTGCCAACTATATGGTAGCTTGGGGTTACCTTGTTTTTCCCGAAGGGTATGACTATACATTTTTTGGTGTTTAACTTCAGGCCATGGCTCTGGCACCAGCTATCTGTTTCCGTGAGTCCCTTCTGAAGGATATCCGTGTCCGATGCACTTTCCACTATGGCGCCCAGTTTGCAGTCATCTGCAAACTTTGTCAGCCAAAGTCCTCCCATGTTGGCCTGTACTTCTGAGAAGTAGATGCCGAACAATAGGGGGCCAAGGACCGAGCCCTGTGGGACACCACTTGTGACTGGCTTGGAGTCTGACATAGCGCCAGCAACTCTAACCCTGTGGGTTCTGTCCTTAAGCCAGTTTGCAACCCATCTTGTGACATATGGGTTTACATTTAAGCTGGTAAGTTTTTCTACAATAGCAGAGTGGGGTATTGTGTGGAAAGCCTTTGCAAGGTCAAGGTAGGCTGTATGGACTGCCTTTCCCTCATCAATGGCCTTGGTGACTGTTTCGAAGAAGTCGACCAAGTTCAAAAGGCATGATCTTCCCTTGAAGCCAAACTGGGTCGGGTCCAATGTCTGCAAGTCCCCTATATCTTTGTTTATGAGATCCATTATGATCCTCTCCATAGCTTTGCAGACTAGACTTGTTAAGCTTATGGGGCGGTAATTACCAGGGTCCGTAGAGGCACCGCATTTGTGGAGTGGGACCACAGTTGCCGTACGCCACTCCTTGGGCACGTATCCTGTGGTAAGGCTGAGATTAAACAGCTGCCTTATGTGCGGGTTTAATTCCTCATTTAGCTCGTGTAGCACACAGCCGGGGACACCATCCAGTCCCATTGATGCTGTGTTTTTAGCTTTAGAGAGAGCAGCTTTCACCTGCGCATTTGAGATGTCTGGGAGGCTACACTCCGCTGGGATAGTTATCTCTCCTTTAGGGAGAGGGGTGAAGTTTGCACTGAACCTGTCTGCCAGTATGTTGGCAATGTCTGTGGGTTCAGTGATTTTGTATCATTTTGGGCTAATTCTGAGCATATCTGGGAGTTTCCACCCAGGTTCCTAACATAGCTGAAAAAGGCATTATGATTGTCCTTTGAATCCATGGCAATTTTCTCTCAAAATTGGCCTTAGTTGATTTTATGAGTGCTCGTATTTTTTTACTAATAATTATCAGGGGTGACTTCCCTTTTATGGATTTTGTTCTATCATGTAATAGCTTTCTCCTCTTATTGTAAAGTTTGTTAATGGCTGGGGTCCACCAGACTGGACGTTTGCCCTTTGTGGAAAGAGTCTTGGTTTTATTTGGGATTGCCTGATCCATGCAGTCCTGGAGGTGTTCATAGAAGGCATTTGTAAGGGCTTCCACAGCTTGGGTTGTGGTTTCCACTGGCTCAGGGGCCTTGAAGGATACCACACCAGTCTTGAGTTGTGTGAAGTTTGCTTTAGAGAAGTTCTTCACTGTGGTCTTTTTTGTTTGGGGTGGGGACGGGATGTGGATTTCTAGTTAGATTAGTTTATGATCAGATCTCACCAATGAGGGATATACTTCCGGTGTGGAGCATTTTGTCCCCATGTTTGTGATAATGAGATCTAGTATATTTTCTCCTCTCATGGGAACAGTGACTAGCTGTTCCATGGCATTTGAATTTATGAACTCCAGGAACCATTGGGCTAACAAGTTAGGGCTTGAGTAATGTTCCCAGTCTATATTCGGGTAGTTGAAGTCACCCAATATGATGGTGTTTGGAGATACATTTATACCCTCCAGTGTCTTCAGGAAGGCTGTGTGGGGTTCCTGAGTTTGAGAGGGTGGCCTGTAGCATGCTACAATTTGTAGAGCAGTTTTGCCTATGGTTAGTTGCACCTGGATGGTTTCGAAGCTTCGTGCGTTGCCACCAACCTGGAGGTGTGGGTATCCTTTATGAATATGGATACACCCCCTCCTTTTGTGGTGTGGTCCGGGTTTTGGGGCCGGAACGCATGATATGAGGTAAAACCTAATAGTGCCGGGGTGCTCTCAGGAGCCTTGAACCAGGTTTCAGTTACAGCACAGACATCAATGTTCTCCATACTGAGAAGGGCCTCGAGTGCGTGCATTTTGAGATTTAGACTTCTGGCATTGAGCAGCATTACCCTATTACCAGCATTACATATGTTATTGATATATGTAACTCCATATATATAAAAATGTACAATCCTATTTACATATGTTATTGATATAGGTAACTCCATATATATAAAAATGTACAGTCCTATTTACATATGTTATTGATATATGTAACTCCGTATATATAAAAATGTACAGTCCTATTTACATATGTTATTGATATAGGTAACTCCATATATATAAAAATGTACAATCCTATTTACATATGTTTTTGATATAGGTAACTCCATATATATAAAAATGTACAGTCCTATTTACATATGTTATTGATATATGTAACTCCGTATATATAAAATTGTACAGTCCTATTTACATATGTTATTGATATAGGTAACTCCATATATATAAAAATGTACAGTCCTATTTACATATGTTATTGATATAGGTAACTCCATATATATAAAAATGTACAGTCCTATTTACATATGTTATTGATATAGGTAACTCCATATATATAAAAATGTACAGTCCTATTTACATATGTTATTGATATAGGTAACTCCATATATATAAAAATTTACAATCCTATTTACATATGTTATTGATATATGTAACTCCATATATATAAAAATGTACAGTCCTATTTACATATGTTACTGATATAGGTAACTCCATATATATAAAAATGTATAGTCCTATTTACATATGTTATTGATATAGGTAACTCCATATATATAAAAATGTACAGTCCTATTTACATATGTTATTGATATATGTAACTCCATATATATAAAAATGTACAGTCCTATTTACATATGTTATTGATATATGTAACTCCATATATATAAAAATGTACAGTCCTATTTACATATGTTATTGATATAGGTAACTCCATATATATAAAAATGTACAGTCTTATTTACATATGTTATTGATGTATGTAACTCCATATATATATAAATGTACAGTCCTATTTACATATGTTACTGATATAGGTAACTCCATATATATAAAAATGTACAGTCCTATTTACATATGTTATTGATATATGTAACTCCATATATATATAAAAATGTACAGTCCTATTTACATATGTTATTGATATAGGTAACTCCATATATATAAAAATGTACAGTCCTATTTACATATGTTATTGATATAGGTAACTCCATATATATAAAAATGTACAGTCCTATTTACATATGTTATAGATATATGTAACTCCATATATATAAAAATGTACAGTCCTATTTACATATGTTATTGATATATGTAACTCCATATATATAAAAATGTACAGTCCTATTTACATGTTATTGATATAGGTAACTCCGTATATATAAAAATGTACAGTCCTATTTACATATGTTATTGATATAGGTAACTCCATATATATATAAAAATGTACAGTCCTATTTACATATGTTATTGATATAGGTAACTCCGTATATATAAAAATGTACAGTCCTATTTACATATGTTATTGATATGGGTAACTCCATATGAAATGCAGAAGGAGTCATTCTCAGCACCTTATGGGACCTGCAAAGCACATTTCTGGCTAACATCAAAGATTGGAACAATACTAATTTCAGGAACATTAATCATACTTTGACTTATGAATGGGGTCCATTCCTGTCATGGTATTAGAAACCCCCAAAACTTGGAGAAATTATAAAATATTTTTTTTTTGGGGGGGGGGATCCAAGTGTTCATAGATTCATAGGCTCATAGGTTCATAGGAAGTTACTAGGCTAGTGGCACTAGAGCCCTTACAAGCCTATCCATCTTAATCCCAAGTATCCCCATTTGTTCTTTTTTAGGTAATTTGCAGAATAAATTTATGAACAGAGCAGGTCTGTGATCAACACTGTCTACCCCTGTCCATGAGGGACATGGGTGCCACCCCAGGGGCGGATTTGTGGTCTCTCATCCAATTATTTAGGTTGCATTTGAATAGGGTCAGTGATGAGCTGTTTTATGTGAGTAGGGAGTCTGTTCCAGAGGAGTGGCAGTCTCTGGGAGACATATCTGTTTGTCCAGCATGATTTGTTAATGTCACAAGCAAGGTTGAGATCCCCAGATGGAGTGACTCTTGAGCCACTTGACTTACGGATGTGGTTGGAAATTGTCCTACAGGCCAGGCACAAGTCAACTCTCAGCAGCCTATGAGATACAGAATAAAGTGACAGGGTTTTCAGCTTGTTCAAGTACATCATGGCTTGGAGTCCCTGTATTTTCTTAGTGAGAAACCTCTGAGGTCTCCAGCTGCTGCAGGTGTCTTATAAGGTACATGCAAAAGGGTGCATTGTATTCTATTAGTGGTCTGATGAGAGTCGTGTACAGCAGAGTTATAACATCGCTTGACCTGGATGCCATGCCCTTGCTAATGAGGTGCGCTACATAGAAGGCTTTTATTACCAGTGTGGAAGCTTGGCAGTCAAAGTTCAGATTGCTTTCAAGCTGTGTTCCCAAGTCCCACACCACTGTGTTGGAACTCAAGGGGGGTGCTGTCAATATTATAATTTGTAGAGAATTCAGTTTTGCCAAAGAGAATAATAATGCATTTTTTGCATTTGGTTTTAGACCATGGTTTCAGCACCAATCATTTGTTTGTGATACCCCTTCTTGTAATATGTTGACATCATTGGGGGACTCAATGATTGCTCCCAGTTTGCAATCATCAGCGAACTTGGTGAGCCAAAGGCTGTCTACTTTAGCCTGGACTTATGAGAAATGGATGCCAAACAGTAAGGGGCCCAGCACATACCCCTGTGGTATTCCACTGGTGACAGCTCTATTGGTGGAGATTAAGTCACCAATTTTGACAGAGTGTCTTCTGTCAGTGAACCAGTTGCTATCCATCAAGTAATATAAGGGTTAATCCCTTATCTGGTTCAGTTCTTCAATGATGTCAGAGTGAGAAATTGTGTCAATAGCCTTTGCAAGATTGGGATAGGCTGTGTGCACTGTCTTACCTTTGTCCATGGCTTTGGTGAAATTCTCAAAGTAGTCCTCCAGGTTTAATAAGTATGATCTACATTAACAAAGCCAAACTGGATTGGGTCCAGCATTTGGAGGTTACCTATGTCCTTGTTGATAAGGTCCATAATAATTCTTACCATGGTTTTGCAGATGAGGCTGGTCAGACTTATGGATCTGTAGTTACTAAGATCAAAGGCTGGGTGGGGAGGCAGTTCATAGCTTCATGTCCTTGTGGGCCATTTTATACCTAGCCAGCCATCCCATTTGAGAATCAAACCTTGGCCCTTGTGTTTGTAAACACCTTAACCATTATGTTGAAACACAGGTGCCCAGTAGGAAGGTAGCTGGAATAAAGAAGCTGAACCACAACAAAGTGAAATCTTCTTTTTTAATACAAAATGGTGAGCGCTTTCACAATGGTAACCATTGCTTCATCAGACAGTTCATTCAAACAGCAACAGCACTTAAATACTTTAATTCATTACTAAAACAACCAATCCTACCACTCAAAGTTAATTCAGCACTCAGAAATCAATTAATTACTATGGTTACGTCTTGCCCTTAGTTAATTGCTGAAGTCAGAACAACACTGTTTAAAAACCACATGCACAAAATGTAGAAACAAGAACATGTGGATGAATATAAATAAAATACATAAAAAGTTAGTGAATAAATACATATACTCATGTTGCCCATTTAGTAACTGCTTGTGTGTGTGGGTATAAGCATAAAAATATATGTACATTTATATAAAAATATAAGCAGTACACATTCAACAACTTAATACATATATTCTGCCTAATAAATGCACATGCTGTCCACCTAATAAATACATATGCTTTAAACATACATCTCAACAAATACTTGTCTTTAGTGATATCTATGCTAGAAACAGCTCAAGACATACTGGCATATTGACCCAAAGCCCTGCATGTGTTTATGTAGTCTTCTATTGTTAAGATAGTATTGTTATTATTTATTTTAATTTTAACTTTCTAGATTTTAGCACTGGTTTCAATGGAACACTATCATTCAAACCCAAACCTCTGTGTGCTTCTAAACGCAAAATCCATTTTACTTCCATATTTTCAGTAGTATTGACTATGTCTACCATCCTATTGCTGACATTCTGAATGTGTAAAACCTGAAATAAAAATATATGGTCATCCCCCTTATCCAATGTATGCTTAGCCAAAGCACTATATGGTTGCCCTTTCCTAGTGCAGTAAAGGTGATCCCTTATCCTTTCCCTAAGGTGACGGTTAGTTTTGCCAACATAGAAATGGAAACATGTTGTGCAGTGAGCTACATACACTACATTCTTAGTATTGCAATCAGCAGAATTCCTTAGCTCCCATAGACGCCCTGTTTCAGGGTGCTTGAAAAACCTTGATTCATCTATATAAATGCACTGTGTGCATTTTCCACATCTGTGGGTACCATTCATTGTGCTATCCATCAGAGTAGGTAACCTTGGATAGCAAAGCTGCTGTTTCAGATTTTTCTTATTTCAAATGCAAAATGTGGTTGTCCACCCACTATCTTGGTTGTATCCTCATCTACTAACAACATATGCCAATTTTGTCATATGATGGTTTCAAACCTTTTCACGTCTCTTGTATATGGTAAAACCATCGGAATGTATGGTAATACACTATACCTGAAACCTACCCTGTCACTACCTGCTCTATCAGAGTAGTAGGGCTTAGCTTTATCTATCCTTTCTTTGTGTACATTATGGTACACTTTATCAATTTCATGTTCACTATACCCCCTATTAATGAGACCTGTTCTTAGCTTAGTTAACTCATTTCTATAAACTTCTTCTTGACAACATAGGCGAGATGTTCTCATTGCCTGACCTCTGATTATGTTAGGAAAAATCTTAGAGTTATGCATACTGTTTCTGTGGAGAAAAGATGGTCTGTAGCATTGTTTCCTATGTAATTTTGTAGACCATTGGTCATTTTCTCTGTATATGGTAACATCCAGGAAGTCTAAACTCATTTCAGAGCAGTTCATCATAAAACCATACAGTGCTTTGGCTAAGCATACATTGGATAAGGGGGGTGACCATATATTTTTATTTCAGGTTTTACACATTCAGAATGTCAGCAATAGGATGGGGGACATAGTCAATACTACTGAAAATATGAAAGTTAAATGGATTTTGTATTTAGGAGCACACAGAGGTTTGGGTTTGCATGATAGTGTTCCACTAAAGCCAGTACTAAAATCTAGAAGGTTAAAATAAAATAAATAATAATAATACTATCTTAACAAGAGAAGACTACATAAACACATGCAGGGCTTTGGGTCAATATGACAGTATTTCTTGAGCTGTTTCTAGCATAGATATCACTAAAGACAAGTATTTGTTGAGATGTATGTTCATAGGTTCATAGATTCATATGTTCATACTAGGCTATCTGCCCTAGGGCATTTACAAGCCTAGCCAGAGTGTGCTTGGCTTTCGACACCCATTTTAAAATGAATTTTGCTATGCCCTTTTTCGAGGTTAGTATACTGTGCATCTGTCTAACAGTGACACAGAAGTGATACCCGGAGTAAATCTATGATCTCCCATCCACTCATCAAGATTCCTCTTGAAGAGAGTCAATGAGGGACTCTGCCTAACCTGGACTGGGATTTTATTCCAGAGTGAAGGGAGCCTCTGGGTTATGAATCTGTCCCTTCAGCATGTCCTATTTATTTCAGTGCTAAGGTTCAAGTCTCTCGAGCCGTAACTCGATGGGATTTGGATTTTCTGAGGTGCAGCATGTCCATTAATTCTGGGTTGGACATGGCTTTATACGTAAGGCACAGATCACCTCTGAGCAGGCGGTATGCCACTGAGTAGAGCTGGAGTTTCTTTAACCGGGCAGCATATGGCATCTGTTTGAGCCCTTTGATCCTCTTGGTGAGGTACGTTTGGGGTCTTTCCAGTTGCTGCAGGTGTCTGGTAAGGTACATCCCAAAAGGGGCATTGCACTCAATTATGGGCCTGATGAGGGATGAGTAAAGAGGCATGATGACCTCCCCTGATATGGATGTGAATCCCTTAACGATTAGGTGGGCTATATAAAATGATTTTCTAACCACTTTGGCCACGTGGTTGTCGAATGAGAGATTGCTATCAACTTGGGTCCCCAGGTCCCTAATTACTTCTTCCATACTTAATGGATTACCATCTATGTGGTAATTTGTGGGCACTTTGTTTTTGCCGAAGGGGATGACTATACACTTTTTGGCGTTTAGCTTGAGGCCATGGCTCTGGTACCAGTTGTCTGTTTCTATGAGGCCCTTTTGTAGGATGCTTGTGTCAGCTGGAGAGTCGATTATGGTGCCCAGTTTGCAGTCATCTGTGAACTTGGTCAGCCACAGTCCTTCTGTGTTGGCCTGTACCTCTGAGAAATATATATCGAACAAGAGAGGTCCCAGAACTGAGCCTTGTGGGACGCCACTTGTAACTGGTTTTGAGTCTGACATGGCTCCAGCAATTCTAACAATGTGGGTTCTGTCCTTGAGCCAGTTTACAACCCATCTAGTGATATAGGGGTTTATGTTTAAGCTGGTGAGCTTATCTATAATGTCTGAGTAGGGTATTGTATCGAAGGCTTTTGCGAGGTCCAGGTAGGCTGTGTGGACCACCTTCCCTTCATCAATGGCCTTGCTGACTGTTTCAAAGAAATCGACCAGGTTTAAGAGGGAGAATCTGCCCTTAACAAAGCCGAACTGGGTAGGATCCAGTGTCTGTAGGTCCCCAATATCTTTATTTATGAGGTCCATGATGATCCTTTCCATAGCTTTGCAGACCAAGCTAGTCAGGCTTATGGGGCGATAGTTTCCAGGATCCATTGAGGCACCACCTTTGTGGAAAGGGACCACTGTTGCTGTACGCCACTCTTTGGGTACATATCCTGTAGTAAGGCTGAGACTGAACAGTAGTTTTATGTTTGGGTTTAGTTCTTCTTGGAGTTCATGTAGGGCGTAGCCGGGACACCGTCTGGTCCCATTGATGCTGTGTTTTTTGCTTTGGAGAGGGCGGCTCTTACCTGAGCATCTGAGATGTCAGGGGGCAGCACTCTGCTGGGATAGATATTTGCCCTTTTGGTGGGGAAGGGGGGGAGAAGTTTGCGCTGAACCTGTCAGCTAGGATGTTGGCAATGTCTGTGGGTTCGGTGTATTTTTTGTCATTTTGGACTAATTCTGAGCATATCTGGGAATTCCCACCCAGGTTTCTAACATAACTAAAGAAAGCCTTGTGATTATCCTTAGTGTCCTGTGCAATTTTTCTCTCGAAGCTGGCCTTAGAAGATTTTATGAGTGCCCGTAGTTTTTTGCTAATACTGATCAGAGATGCCTAACCTTTTTGGGATTTTGCTCTATCATGTAGTAGCTTCCTCCTTCTATTGTATAGCTTGCTTATGGCTGGGGTCCACCAGACAGGACGTCTGCCTTTGGAGGATTGGGACTTGGTTTTATTTGGGATTGCATGATCCATGCATTCCTGAAGGTGTTCATAGAATGTGTTTATAAAGGATTCTGCAGTCTAGGCCGTATTTTCCACAGGCCCGGGGGCTTTGAAGGATTCCACCTCGGTTTTGAGGAGTGTGAAATTTGCTTTAGAGATGTTTTTCACTGTGGTTTTCTGGGCAGGGGGTGGGGTCGGGATGAGAATATCTAGTGAGATTAGTTTATGGTCTGATCTTACCAGTGGTTTAAAGCATATGTATTTATTAGGTGGACAGCATGTGCATTTATTACGCAGAATATATGTATTAAGTTGTTGAGTGTGTACTGCTTATATTTTTTTTATAAATGTACATATATTTTTATGCTTATACCCACACACACATCAGTTACTAAATGGACAACATGAGTATAAGTATTTATTCACTGACTTATTATGTATTTTATTTATATTCATCCACATGTTCTTGTTTCTATATTTTGTGCATGTGGTTTTTAAACAGTGTTGTTCTGACTTTAGCAATTAACTAAGGGCAAGACGTAACCATAGTAATTAATTGATTGCTGAGTGCTGAATTAACTTTGAGTGGTAGGATTGGTTGTTTTAGTAATGAATTAAAGTATTTAAGTGCTGTTGCTTTTTGAATGAACTGTCTGATGAAGCAATGGTTACCATAGCGAAAGCGCTCATCATTTTGTATTAAAAAAGATTTTATTTGTCGTGGTTCAGCTTCTTTATTCCAGCTACCTTCCTACTGGGTACCTGTGTTTCAACACTTTCAACTTCTGGGCTGGTTTGGATTTATTTCTTTGCTGCTTGTGTACCTTAACCATTATGCCAAACTCCAACCTTGCACTACATTTTTGTATGAGATAATTCTTACTCTGCACATGTAAAGGGGCCTGTTCTTTGTTTCTTGTTTCGTTTACATTGTGATACTTATCGGCCTTCTTTCCATTACCTTCCTCACATACAGGCAAATCTGGATTCCAGGCTGCAAGCCCACCTGCAAAGATCAGGTACACATTTGGTTATTGTTATTGTAAGTAAGGTAGATTCAGATCTAAAATGAGAGTAAACAATTGGTTTTCTTTACTATGTAATATAGTATAACATACCTTTCATATAAGAAAAATATTGGATCAGTTTTATTCTCTGTTTCTCTGTTTGTTATTTTTACTGCTTGCTGTCATAGGTGATTGTGACAGTGGAACTCTGGGTTTCCTGTCACCTGATGTCAGTGTATCGGTAGCCTCTGATTATAATAATGGCAATGAAGAGGCCAGTCTGGGGTGCAGAGGGTCAGTATAACACCGAGGTTATGGCTCACACATCACTTGCCCCTGTTTTGGACACAATCAGTATGTCTATGCATACCCATGGCATGGAGACCTCTGATAATGGATAGGTTGAGGGTGACACAGTTGATCAGAGTAGTACACTTACTCTGGTTGCAGAGATGGCCGCTTCTCACTTTAGCCATCCCGAGGGCAAAGTGTCACACAGGAGTATTGGCAGAGGTACTCAGAAAAGGCTTGCTGTCCACCACATTCTGATGTTGGTGTGTCATTAGGTGCCACTAGACATATGTGGAAGGCCTTACTAGAAGCACAAACATGTTCCACTAGGACCTATGAAACAATTGTGCGAGCACTAAAAGTTGTGTATTCTGATGTGCATGACTCCCTGAACCATGTTGGTGGCTCCTTGAACAGGATGAATGACAGGATGATTGACACACCAGCTCAGGCAGTGTCTGGGATGGAATGTTTGATGGGGGTGGATATACACTAGGTTGGAGAGCTTCTACATCTTCTTGTGTTAGCAGAAGTGCATGATTCTGCTCCTGTAGTGACACTACTTCCACTGCTCTGTTAGTGATTGCAGTGTCCACACTCAGACATGGTAGGCCACTAGGTTGTGGTCCTGGAAGTGGTTATGAAGAGATCTTGTCTAGCAGACATCATTCACATTCAGGGAGCACCCTGACTTCAGCCAGGGCTGTGGAAGTAGCATTGCAACTGCTGGCAGAGATGATTCTCATGGTCAGAGTGGCAACACTGAACTGACTACCATACATGGCTCACACCTGTCCAAGATGCCAGGACGTAGTGCTAGCACAGTGCTTTTGTGTGTTCATGCAGACACACATAATTTGGAAAAAAATCACTTTCCTGTACCAGCTCACACACTTGCAAGCTATCCAAACAGTACTGCCAAGTGTTGTACATCTGTTGTTACTGGCCCTGAACACTACATACTCTGAGAGATATATGTGTTTCTTACATGCACACTCTCACTCCTTTGGTGTCGGCCTTGGCCTCCTGCCTCCTGCCAACCCTGTGCAAATGATGATGGCTATCTCTGCCTTTGCACGTCTTTGTCACTTAGGGTCACATATATACCTGAAACACACAGTGGATAGCTGATGCTTGCCTATTTACAGGCTTCCATTTATCAGTATGTATTGAAGAGCTCAGGTTTTTAATTTCTTATTCCTACTCCTTTGTGAATGGATTACTTCTATATTATAGTAACACATAGTATTCCAGTTAGTATTGTCATTATAGCACTGGAAACAGTAGGTACTTCAGTCTTGCTTCTTGATGTAGTTCTGCAAATGAGGGTATAACTGACCTGTTCCTTGTTTTATAGATGGTGGTTAGTTGAAATGGTTGATGCACAACACTGGCTATAATACACAACTGTATATTGCCAAAATATGACATAGCAGATATTACTGACATTAATGTACTCCTCAGGCAATTGCCCTGCTTAGGAGTACATACATATTTCCATAGGAGAGTACTCTGTTATGCAACCTTCTTATTTCTGTTACAAGTTTCACACTTACTTTTTCATTACTGCAGGTAACAGCTGTGTTCTTTGAGCTTGTCCCTGTTGGATGCTATCAGAACACAGCCATTACATGTTTAAGTAAACGTTGTGGTGTCTGACAGGCATCAGTTTTCCTATATGTAGGTGCACGGGATCCCAGACTTTTTCCTAGATAGTTATTGTGTATGCAGTCCTTTGTCTCTTAGCTGGAGCTGGGGCATGCTGTGGACATCTCCATAGCTAGAGCCGGGGCATGCTGTGGACATCTCTATAGCTAGAGCCGGGGCATGCTGTGGACATCTCCATAGCTAGAGCCTGGACATGCTGTGGGCATCTCCATAGCTAGAGCCAGGGCATGCTGTGGACATCTCCATAGCTAGAGCCAGGGCATGCTGTGGACATCTCCATAGCTAGAGTCAGGGGATGCTGTGGATATTTCCATAGCTAGAGCTGGGACGTACTGTGCACACCTCCATCTGCCAGCACCATCTGCAGCTGGTGGTTCTCCTTCAGACTCCTCATTTGTATCTGCTGCTGCTAGCCCTGGCTGTGGTCCTCAAAACTGTGGTCCAGCCCCTTGTTCTTCTTGCTGAAGCTATTTTCTGAGAATTATATTGTGCAACATGTTACCGACTGTCATTACATTGGCACAGGTGCCTGGGTTATACTGCAGTGCACTCCCGAATGTGTTTACATATTGCAACATTGATTAAAGCAATCCAAGTATGCATTCTATGATATTCCTAGTTTGAGCATGGGCCTCATTGTATCATTGCTCAGTGGGGTTGTGTGAGTTTCTCATGGCTGTCATGAGCCAGGGCTCCAGTGCATAACCTGCATCCCTCACTAGATGCCCCTGAGGAATGTTGTGCCTAGCAAACCTGGTATATAGCTTATAGGTGTACCATATGTGCAAGTCATGACCTGGTGTATAGCTTATAGGTGTACCATATGTCCGAGTCATGACCTGGTGTATAGCTTATAGGTGTACCATATGTGTGAGTCATGACCTGGTGTATAGCTTATAGGTGTACCATATGTGTGAGTCATGACCTGGTGTATAGCTTATAGGTGTACCATATGTGCGAGTCATGACCTGGTGTATAGCTTATAGGTGTAGCATATGTGTGTCATGCCCTGGTGCATAGCTTATAGGTGTACCATATGTGTGAGTCATGACCTGAAAACTGCCTGGGTTACCTGCACACACACTGTACATGAACTCTTCAGCATTACACACAACCTTACAATTTATAGAGTGGAAACGTTTTCTGATGATGTACCTCCTTCCCTGTTTACTGGGTTGGAGTTTTATGTCTATGCTTGTGTAGTCTATGACCCCCAAAACTTCAGAGTAGTGAGCTATTGCATTGAATTCCTGCACAGTTCTTGCTCTCTCTTGTGGGTGGTGTGGGAAACAGATGTGATGTCTTGCATGTAATAGCATTGCAATTAAAAACTGATACCATATTCCAGAGGGTGATGCCTTTGACATCACTAATATACCCCCTGTGGGTCTCTGGAAAGTACCAGAAGCTAGTATATGTAAGGTCAAACATACCTTTGTTTCCACTGGGATATGCAACCCACTATTTCCCTGCGGCCTGAGGTGGGGGTCGGCAGAGGTTGCATATTTCCTCCAATGTTTCCTTGTCCACCTTGCATTGATCAGCAGTTTCTGCGTCTTGTACTCCATGATAAGTCAGTCTGTGTCTTGTAGTCCATGATGTCAGTCTGGGTTTAAACCCTCTTCTTCTTCATACCTGAGATCTGGCAGCAGCAGGACCTTGATGTAAAGCATTTTGCACATACAGTACATTGATAGCAGTGACCCCTAACATGATTTGTCTCTTTATGCTGTCATGTGCATATTCCTCCATTTCCCTTTGTTTTGCTGCTCCACACGGCACGTAGAGTCATTTAACGAACCCTAAATAGTGCTCTGTTGTGTAGCTGTTGATGAATCTTGCCCAATGTCAATGAACATACTTTGGGGTTTTTATCTTTTTCTACTATAATATGATCTACTCTCTCACAGAAGTAAAAAGAAGCGAAAAAGCTGAGTATATTAACTTATCAAGAGCATTTATTAGAAATTTATTAGAATGGTATAGTATTCTGTTGTCTGCCAACTACAATAAATTAACTGTGGAAACAATAACAGTTTATATAGTAAAAACAGTGGGCAGGATTCACGAAGCCTCTGTGTAAGAGTTACAAGGCTTACATGGAGGCTGCAGTTAAACAGTGTGACGTCAGCATGTCATGCATATGCATGAGGGCATGCTGAATCACACCTAAGGCTTACACGGTCCGTGGAAGACAGTAGGGGTGTGTCCATAGGCCAAGCCCTGCAAACGGACACGCCCCCAGAAGAGTAAAAGTCCTGAAAGTAAACCCCCATGACAGAGTCCGTGTAAATGTGAATAAACACAACACATGTCCCCACAGACTATGAACATAAAAAATATATAAATGAACATGTTATATATTTTTTTAATTGTAAAGATGTTTGCCCGTGAGTGCGCTCGTTTGCACGGGCATGCCCGTAGCTTAGCCACAGTTAGCAGTCAGTGGAAAAGCATATAAGAACTACATATGCAAAGTAAGCCAAGAAGCAATAGCGTAGCGGTAGAGACGTCGGCTGAAGAGCAGGCAGTCATGGTTCGAGCCCCCCCAACATCAATTTTTATTTTTAGTGAAATAAGCACAAAACAAGTCCCTGACATATATGTACACATATAAAATTATATTTTATGTAAAATGTAATGAAATGGGCCATTTATTTTAAAGAAATATGAGATAACAAAATAATAAAAAATGTCAGATGTGCCTATAGCTTAGCTACAGTTTAACAAGTTGAGTGCATCTGCCCGTAGGTGAGCAGTGGTTTAACAGGTGTAAAATGAGTGCCCGTAGGTGAGCAGTGGTTTAACAGGTGTAAAATGAGTGCCCAGGGTTGAGCAGCATTTTAACACGCTGAAACTGTGTGCCCATAGCTGAGCTGAGCGTAATATGCATGCTGATAGCCAAATGACGCGTAAACCAGCGTAACCCGTTTGCGCGGAGCTGCGCACTGCACCAACAAGCTAACCGATGGGCAACGTTGAGCAAGCTGTAACAAAACTGCCTTTACACAGACACACCTCCTAGCCTGTGTAGACAGTCATAAAATATAAAAAGCAGTGGCCATGTTCGAACCCAGGATACCATGCACCATAATCAAGGTACTGAACCACTAAGCCATGACAGTTGCACTTAGAAATGCAGTAATAGCAAATATATAGGAATTCTGCACTCTTGTGGGAGAAGAGGCTGGACTCTGCCCTTCTGAGCTGGGAATTTCTGGATTGATTAAAGCAATCCAAGTATGCATTCTATGATATTCCTAGTTTGAGCATGGGCCTCATTGTATCATTGCTCAGTGGGGTTGTGTGAGTTTCTCATGGCTGTCATGAGCCAGGGCTCCAGTGCATAACCTGCATCCCTCACTAGATGCCCCTGAGGAATGTTGTGCCTAGCAAACCTGGTATATAGCTTATAGGTGTACCATATGTGCAAGTCATGACCTGGTGTATAGCTTATAGGTGTACCATATGTCCAAGTCATGACCTGGTGTATAGCTTATAGGTGTACCATATGTGTGAGTCATGACCTGGTGTATAGCTTATAGGTGTACCATATGTGTGAGTCATGACCTGGTGTATAGCTTATAGGTGTACCATATGTGCGAGTCATGACCTGGTGTATAGCTTATAGGTGTAGCATATGTGTGTCATGCCATGGTGCATAGCTTATAGGTGTACCATATGTGTGAGTCATGACCTGAAAACTGCCTGGGTTACCTGCACACACACTGTAGATGAACTCTTGAGCATTACACACAACCTTACAATTTATAGAGTGGAAACGTTTTCTGATGATGTACCTCCTTCCCTGTTTACTGGGTTGGAGTTTTATGTCTATGCTTGTGTAGTCTATGACCCCCAAAACTTCAGAGTAGTTAAGTATTGCATTGAATTCCTGCACAGTTCTTGCTCTCTCTTGTGGGTGGTGTGGGAAACAGATGTGATGTCTTGCATGTAATAGCATTGCAATTAAAAACTGATACCATATTCCAGAGGGTGATGCCTTTGACATCACTCATATACCCCCTGTGGGTCTCTGGAAAGTACCAGAAGCTAGTATATGTAAGGTCAAACATACCTTTGTTTCCACTGGGATATGCAACCCACTATTTCCCTGCGGCCTGAGGTGGGGGTGCAGAGGTTGCATATTTCCTCAATGTTTCCTTGTCCACCTTGCATTGATCAGCAGTTTCTGCGTCTTGTACTCCATGATAAGTCAGTCTGTGTCTTGTAGTCCATGATGTCAGTCTGGGTTTAAACCCTCTTCTCCTTCATACCTGAGATCTGGCAGCAGCAGGACCTTGATGTAAAGCATTTTGCACATACAGTACATTGATAGCAGTGACCCCTAACATGATTTGTCTCTTTATGCTGTCATGTGCATATTCCTCCATTTCCCTTTGTTTTGCTGCTCCACACGGCATGTAGAGTCATTTAACGAACCCTAAATAGTGCTCTGTTGTGTAGCTGTTGATGAATCTTGCCCAATGTCAATGAACATACTTTGGGGTTTTTATCTTTTTCCTACTATAATATGATCTACTCTCTCACAGAAGTAAAAAGAAGCAAAAAAGCTGAGTATATTAACTTATCCAGAGCATTTAATAGAAATTTATTAGAATGGTATAGTATTTTGTTGTCTGCCAACTACAATAAATTAACTGTGGAAACAATAACAGTTTATATAGTAAAAACAGTGGGCAGGATTCACGAAGCCTCTGTGTAAGAGTTACAAGGCTTACACGGAGGCTGCAGTTAAACGGTGTGACGTCAGCATGTCATGCATATGCATGAGGGCATGCTGAATCACACCTAAGGCTTACACGGTCCGTGGAAGACAGTAGGGGTGTGTCCATAGGCCAAGCCCTGCAAACGGACACGCCCCCAGAAGAGTAAAAGTCCTGAAAGTAAACCCCCATGACAGAGTCCGTGTAAATGTGAATAAATACAACACATGCCCCCACAGACTATGAACATAAAAAAAATATAAATGAACATGTTATATTTTTTTTTAAATTGTAAAGATGTTTGCCCGTGAGTGCGCTCGTTTGCGCGGGCATGCCCGTAGCTTAGCCACAGTTAGCAGTCAGTGGAAAAGCATATAAGAACTACATATGCAAAGTAAGCCAAGAAGCAATAGCGTAGCGGTAGAGACGTCGGCTGAAGAGCAGGCAGTCATGGTTCGAGCCCCCCCAACATCAATTTTTATTTTTAGTGAAATAAGCACAAAACAAGTCCCTGACATATATGTACACATATAAAATTATATTTTATGTAAAATGTAATGAAATGGGCCATTTATTTTAAAGAAATATGAGATAACAAAATAATAGAAAATGTCAGATGTGCCTATAGCTTAGCTACAGTTTAACAAGTTGAGTGCATCTGCCCATAGGTGAGCAGTGGTTTAACAGGTGTAAAATGAGTGCCCGTAGGTGAGCAGTGGTTTAACAGGTGTAAAATGAGTGCCCGGGGTTGAGCAGCATTTTAACACGCTGAAACTGTGTGCCCATAGCTGAGCTGAGCGTAATATGCATGCTGATAGCCAAATGACGCGTAAACCAGCGTAACCTGTTTGCGCGGAGCTGCGCACTGCACCAACAAGCTAACCGACGGGCAACGTTGAGCAAGCTGTAAAAAAACTGCCTTTACACAGACACACCTCCTAGCCTGTGTAGACAGTCATAAAATATAAAAAGCAGTGGCCAGGTTCGAACCCAGGATACTATGCACCATAATCAAGGTACTGAACCACTAAGCCATGACAGTTGCACTTAGAAATACAGTAATAGCAAATATATAGGAATTCTGCACTCTTGTGGGAGAAGAGGCTGGACTCTGCCCTTCTGAGCTGGGAATTTCTGGTTAAAGGTTTATAGTGCCTGAATATTTGAACTGTATCTTACTGAAATTGGTACATCTTGTTTGCTGTAGCATAGACTAGATCCAGGGCTGCTGAATCTAGCTTTGTTTATATGCTTGTTGTTTGTTTGCTTGTTATTTCCCTGGAACGCTAATTCCACCTAATACGCGGCTTCTCAGCTCTTCTGTGGATCACTAGTGATATCTGCATTGCTTACTGTACTTATTTCCTTGTTTCACTTGAAAGAAAGTTACTGTTTGTCGTTTTTGCATTTAAGTTACCTGTAACACATTGCACTTAAGTTACCTGGCACTTGCTCACTAAAGCAATTATATAAGTCAGCACTAAAAATTAAAACCACTACACCCTCACTCCCCACTGGCCCTTGTTTTCAATTATTAAGGAATTCCCAATATTATTCTAGCATGTCCAAAGGTCAGTTGTCAATCTCCTCCGGTCCAGCTGGTGAATCTGGGAATCTTGAGGCAATGTTACAACTGCCTCATGTACACAGACAACCCTCTCCTCCTCCCAACAAAATCCAACACATGTGAGAGATGCAACCATATAGCCAAACTGGAGGCTAAGCTCTCTCAACTCAGTACTGGCATAACCATTCAGGAGGAGAAGGAAACCACACTCACTACAATTCCAGTCTCACATAGACCTACCACGACAGCAAACCAAACACATAATCACACAAAAACATACTCGGAGGCTCTAAATAAAGATCTGCCTAAGCAGCAGAGACCTCCAAAGCAGACACCCAAGCAACCGCTACCCCAAAACAAAACACGTGCAACACATATCTCACAAAGCCAGCGTGCCGAACAGTCACAGCCCTTAAGACAAAACAACTCACCTGATACACTTGTAATAGGTGACTCTATCTTCAGGCACACTGACGTCCCGCTCACCAGGCTGAACAAGGAGAGGGTCACGGTGAGCAGCCTGTCAGGTGCTAGGATCCACCACATAACACAAGCACTCAGGTCACTCCAAGGCAAGTACAAATATGACTCAGTCATTGTCCATGCTGGTGTGAATGACCTGAGACGTACCTCACTGGACTACATGAAAAGAGACATAAAGGAGCTCTCTGAGCATGTAGCCCAGGCCGGTATGACCCTAACCTTGAGTAGTATCTTACCCTCACCAAGAATGATGCCACAATATGAAGACAAGAGGATCAATTTCAACAATTGGCTTAAGTACTGGTGTCATTCAAAGAGGATCCAATGCCTGTCAGCTTGGGATGATATGCTCGACAAGCTATGATGCTTCACTAGGGACGGCTTGCACCTGTCACCCCTGGGCTTTCGGATATTGGCAAAGGCTCTTGCTACCCCCATAGTGCCTTTTTTAGGCAAGGCTCAAAAGACAATCCCACCTCTATAGGTATCACAAGGGATAAGAAACTAAGAGTAATGCTACTCAACGCCAGAAGTCTAAACCTCAAGATGCATGCACTCAAAACTCTCCTTAGCATGGAGAACATTGATATCTGTGCAGTAACAGAAACCTGGTTCAGGGCTCCCGAGAGCACCCCAGCACTACCAGGTTATACCTCATACCATGCTTTTTGGCCTCAAAACCTGGACTGAACCACAAAATGTAGGGGGAGTATCGATATTCATCAAAGATACCCACACCTCCAGGTTGGTGGCAAAGCACGAAGCATCAGAGACTATCCATGTGCAACTAACAGTGGGTAAAACTGCCTTCCAGTTTATAGCCTGCTACAGACCACCCTCCCAAACCCAGGAACCCCACTCAGCCTTCCTGAGAACACTGGAAAATATGAAGGTCTCTCCAAACACCATTATATTGGGCGACTTCAACTACCCAAACATAGACTGGGAGCATTACTCTAGCTCCAACACCCTAGCCCAAAGTTTCCTAGAATTTAAAACCTCAAATGCTATGGAACAACTTGTTACCACTCCCACAAGAGGGGAAAACATACTGGACCTGATCATCACCAACATGGGGACTCTATGCTCCAGACCAGAAGTGTATCCCTCACTGGTAAGATCAGGCCATAAACTAATCTCACTGGATATTCACATCCCGACCCACCTGCCCAGAAAACCACAGTGAAAAACTTCTCTAAAGCAAATTTCACACTCCTCAAAACCGAGGTGGAATCCTTCAATGCCCTCGGGCCTGTGGAAAATATGGCCCAGACCACAGAATCCTTTATAAACACATTCTATGAACACCTTCAGGAATGCATGGATCATGCGATCCCAAATAAAACCAAGATCCAATCCTCCAAAGGCAGACGTCCTGTCTGGTGGACCCCAGCCATAAACAAACTATACAATAGAAGGAGGAAGCTACTAAATGACAGAGCAAAATCCCAAAAAGGGAAGGCATCACTGATCAGAATTAGCAAAAAACTACAGGCACTCATAAAATTGTCTAAGGCCAGCTTCGAGAGAAAAATTGCACAGGACACTAAGGATAATCACAAGGCTTTCTTTAGTTATGTTAGGAACCTGGGTGGGAATTCCCAGATATGCTCAGAATTAGTCCAAAATGACAAAAAATACACTGAACCCACAGACATTGCCAACATCCTAACTGACAGGTTCAGCACAAACTTCTCCCCCCCCCACCAAAAGGGCAAATATCTATCCCAGCAGAGTGCTGCCCCCCTGACATCTCAGATGCTCAGGTAAGAGCCTCTCCAAAGCAAAAACACAGCATCAATGGGACCAGACGGTGCCCCGGCTGCATCCTACATGAACTCCAAGAAGAGCTGAACCCAAACATAAAACTACTGTTCAATCTCAGCCTTACTACAGGATATGTGCCCAAAGAGTGGCGTACAGCAACAGTGGTCCCTCTCCATAAAGGTGGTGCCTCAACGGATCCTGGAAACTATCGCCCCATAAGCCTGACTAGCTTGGTCTGCAAAGCTATGGAAAGGATCATCATGGACCTCATAAATAAAGATATTGGGGACCTACAGACACTGGATCCTACCCAGTTCGGCTTTGTTAAGGGCAGATCCTGCCTATTAAACCTGGTTGATTTCTTTGAAACAGTCACCAAGGCCATTGACGAGGGAAGGTGGTCCACACAGCCTACCTGGACCTCGCAAAAGGCTTCGATACAATACCCCTGGGCATTATAGATAAGCTCACCAGCTTAAATATAAACCCCTATGTCACTAGATGGATTGCAAACTGGCTCAAGGACAGAACCCACATGGTTAGAATTGCTGGAGTCATGTCAGACTCCAAACCAGTTACAAGTGGTGTCCCACAAGGCTCAGTCCTGGGACCTCTCTTGTTCGGTATATATTTCTCGGAGGTACAGGCCAACACGGAAGGACTGTGGCTGACCAAGTTCACAGATGACTGCAAACTGGGCGCCATAATCGACTCTCCAGCTGACACAAGCATCCTCCAAAAGGGCCTCATAGAAACAGACAACTGGTGCCAGAGCCATGGCCTCAAGCTAAATGCCAAAAGTGTATAGTCATCCCTTTGGCAAAACAAAGTGCCCACAAATTACCACATAGGTGGTAATCCATTAAGTACAGAAGAAGTAATTAGGGACCTGGGGACCCAAGTTGATAGCAATCTCTCATTTGACAACCACGTGGCCAAAGTGGTTAGAAAAACATTTTATATAGCCCACCTAATCATGAAGGGATTCACATCTAGATCAGGGGAGGTCATTGTGCCTCTTTACTCATCCCTCATCAGGCTCATAATTGAGTACAATGCCCCTTTTGGGATGTACCTTACCAGACACCTGCAGCAACTGGAAAGACACCAAAAGTACCTCACCAAGAGGATCAAAGGGCTCAAACAGATGCCATATGCTGCCCGGTTAAAGAAACTCCAGCTCTACTCAGTGGCATACCGCCTGTTCAGGGGCGATCTGTGCCTGACATATAAAGCCATGTCCAACCCGGAATTAATGGACATGCTGCACCTCAGAAAATCCAAATCCCATCGGGCTATGTGCTCGAGAGACTTGAACCTCAGCACTGAAATAAATAGGACATGCTGGAGGGACAGATTCATAACCCAGAGGCTCCCTTCACTCTGGAATAAAATCCGAGTCCAGGTTAGGCAGAGTCCCTCATTGACTCTCTTCAAGAGGAATCTTGATGAGTCGATGGGAGATCGTAGGTTTACCCTGGTATCACTTCTGTGTCACTGTTAGACAGAGACACAGTATACTAACCTCGAAAAAGGGCATAGCAAAATAAATTTAAAATGGGTGGCGAAAGCCAAACACATTCTGGCTAGGCTTATAAATGCCCTAGGGCAGATAGCCTAGTATGAACCTATGAACCTATGAATAGAAAGAGGAGCATGACAAAGCAGGTTTTGTGAAGCTGATACAATTCCAAAATGGCCAATCACAGATAAGTGCGGGAAAAACGGCATATATAAGCCCCATCGGCGGGAATACACAGCATAACCGATTGTAGAACCAACTTGCAGCCAGAATGACAGGTGTAGGTTAGGGTAGTTGCTTTCGAGCACAGAGGTGGGGCGCTGAGGAGTCCAAATATATGGTTTGGCTCCTTGTCCACAATCATGAGGCCCAACTCATGCAGAGCCAGGTCCTGTGGGGAGCATATAGGGCTGAGGCGTGGGAACGGTTGGCTCATGATCTCACCAGTGCCACAGAAGAACTGGTGAGCAGGTCCATCACCACCATGCGGACCTGAAGAGACGGAAGCAGGACCAACTGAACCGTTGGATCCAGGAGGCCCGGCAAATGCCCAACACCCCACTACTGAGTAAGTTACATCTAATTATTTATGTAAGAAATTAACCTAGCTGATATTATGGAGATGTGTATTCCAATATTACTTTATTTATATTACAGCTTCAGGTGTCCGTTCTGCGAACCGTAGAGCCTATGGCGATAGGCTGCCACGGTTGCGCCACCAGGAAGATCAGTAATCCTCTCCCTGTAACTGTAAATAAATATAAAAGTATGACAGTTAGCAAAAGAGTGCAGTGTAGTCACTAAGTAATAAAATGTGCAAGTAACAGTGTAAGAGGGTTTGCAAGTATTGCTTGATTACAAAAGTGTGATGCAGTCTGTAATCCAAACAGAAAAATGAAAAAGTCTGAAATAAAGTCTGAAATACAGATGTCCCACCTGTAATATAATAGTACATAACCTGCAGCAAGCTGAAAAGTACAGCTGCAGAAGCTGAGTAAACCACGTGTGAAATATATCCCTGTTGAAATACAGAAACATGACAGAAGTGAGACTGTTGGAAAGGATTGTAACAGTCTGTGGCTGTCCACAAACACCAGTATATGGCAGCCATGAGGTGGAACTGTGTGCATCCATACACACATGCGAATTGACAACACCTAGGGCTACCGTATACACGCACCCACTGCATCAACATTGCCCCACCTTGTACTGCTGTCCCTCACCAACACACATACACATACATGTCAATTGGTGGTATCAATGGCAGACTCAGGCATACCAAGTTCACACCCTGTGCATATGATGAAACTGTGCCACCTCCTGCAATCTGTAACATCAGTGCAGGTACAGGTTAACATGTTGCTGATGCACAGGGTGACTACATAGATGTGTAGTAATAGTATCATGTTGTTAACAGTACTGTGTGCTGATATAATTGTGGGTATATCCCAGCATGCCTGATGCAGTAAGGGTATGATTGTCTTGTACTGTTGTCTACACCCATGGTAAGTACCATAGTGTATCATCTGCACATGTTGGCATACTGGTGGTAAGGATGTCAACAGAAGGCTACATACATAAGTAGCACAGGGGATAAGGTAATGAAAGTATTGATATGCAATGATGGACATGTAAACTGCAAGTGGCATGTTGCCCACACTGGACTCTGCAATGCGGATGTTTGAGGATGTTGATATGTGTGCAGTACTACACGACTGGTACAGGACACACAGGAGCACCCTAGCACTGCAAGCTCATACCTCATACCATGCTAGACAGCCCCAACACACAAAACTAACTCTCACAGGAGGGAGAGTCCCCATAAATGTCAGGGATACTGTGGTGGCAGGACAGGTAGCATACATCCTACTAAGTATGGAACCACTGACTGAAGGCTCAGTGTCTGTTATTTGACATTTGTATTAGTGCAGGTATGAGCACCTGGGTTTCCATCCAGTTATTGTACATCCTGACGGTACATGGTCTGTACACTTGTGTGCGCTGAGACTGGACCCTAGCCATCTGACCTGTGTATTTCCATGTACATGTGTATAGTGCCTGCATATTTGCACTGTTACCCACTGGAAGTGGTACAGCTTGTTTGTTGTACAATGGACTACATGCAGCCCTGCTTACTGTAGCTTTGTTTGCATGCATGTTTGCTTGCAGTTACCCTGGAACACTGATCCCACCTGCAATGCAGAGTTACAGAGCTTCTGTGGACTCCTAGTGACATCTGCATAGCTTACTATATGTATGTTCATGTCTCACTTGTAAGAACATCACTGTTTGTCCTGTTCACATGTACGTTGCCTGTGACACATTGCATATGACTTACCTGGCATTTGTCCACGTGAGCAGTCATATATGCCAGTGCTAACTAATCACAGGCACTACACCCTCACATACTCACTTTCTGTACCTTGTTCCCCATTGGCCCTATGTGCTGTTAATCACCATGGCAATCACAATACTATGGTAGCATGTGCAAAGGTCACTTGTCAGTCACCTCTATGGTACAGTTGTGGAATATGTGGGTCATGTGGCAATGTCACAGCTGCCACATGTACACAGTCAACCCTCTCCCTACACATGGACATACAACACATGTATGAGATGCAACCACATAGCCAAACTGGGGACTAAGCACTCTGAACCCAGTACTGGCATAACCTGTCAGGTGGCATGAAATACTACAGTGACTACGATACCAGTCTGATGTAGACCTACACTGACAGCAATCCAAACACGTGAACACACTGGGCCATTCGTGGAGCCTCAGAATAGCATCCTGCCTGAGCAGCAGACACCTCTGCAGCTGGCACACAGGCATACGTTAAGCCGGAACACAACACGTGCAACACATAGCACACAAATCCTGTGTGCCAAACAGTCACAGCCTGTATGGCTAGACAACACACCTGCTACAGTTGTGTTAGGTACCTTTATTGTCCAGTACAGTGAGGTCCCGCTCACCAGGCTGGACAAGGTGAAGGTCACAGTGATATGCCCGTGGGGCACTATGGTCCACCACATAACACAGCATACAGGTCAGTCAGAGGCATGGACACATATGACTCAGTCATTGTCCATGCCACTATGGCTGACCTGTGATGTACCTCCCTGGACTACATGATAGGGAACATGGAAGGGCTCTCTGAGCATGTGGCACAGGCTGGTATGACCCTGACCTTGGCTGGCATCATACCCTCACCAGGAATGCTGACGTATTACTGAATGCTGATGAATTACTGTAGCTACAACACCCTAGCTGAAAGGTTCCTAGCATGTAGTCACTGCATTGCTATGGAACAACTTGTTACCACTCCCACAACAGGTGAAAACATGCAGCACCTGTTCATCAACAACATGTAGACTATATGCCCCAGACCAGATGTGTATCCCTCGCTGCTAGGATGATACCATATACATCTCACACTGTATATACACATACCACATGCAGCACCCGCACAGAAGACCACAGTCATAATGTTATCCAGTGCAAATACCATGTATTCACATGTGGCAGGCATCAGACATGGGAACTATTGAAGGTCACAGGTACATATGTGTATTTGGCACACACATGCATCATCTGTGTCCATTGCCATTACTGGTTTAATCGATGTCATGCATTATTGTGAACAACAACCCACACACATGGGCATTCTGTGTGACAAAAACACATGTGGCATGTGTGGAATTCAAAGCCATAACTAACTGTGCTATGACAGTAGTGAGAGATGCAGTAGCAGAGCATGTTATTTGCATTACTGGGAGATTTGCCCTCTTCTGCTGTACTTGTAGGGTGCTGACATCATCTCTGTGTAGAGATTGGTATATGCAGCAGCTGGTGTGTTGTACTGGTTGGCAAAAGGGTCAGTTCTCTCACACATATAATTGCACACACCCTATGTCCACCCCCCCACACACTTGCCATTTGCAGGATTCAAACCCCTACCTAACTATGTTATGAAACACAAGACGGCCACATTAGCGGCACGTGCTATTTGCATTACTGGGAGGTTTCTCTTCTCCTGCTATACTTATAGGGTGCTGACATCATCAGTGTTTAGAAAGGGGAATGTGCATCCTGTAGTGAGTTCTCCTAGTTGCCAAAAGGGACATTTCCCTCACATAGAATTGCACACACACTAACCCCTCTCACCCAAACACACACACTTGCAGGATTCAAACCCCTATCTGACTATGTTATGACACTCAAGATGGACGCATTAGCGGAGCACGCTATTCGCATTACTTTGAGGTTTCCCTTCTCCCTCTGTACTTATAGGGTGCTGACATCATCAGTGTTTAGAAAGGGGAATGTGCATCCTGTAGTGTGTTCTCCTAGTTGCCAAAAGGGACATTTCCCTCACACAGAATTGCACACACACTAACCCCGCTCAACCAAACACACACACTTGGCATTTGCAGGATTCAAACCCCTACCTAACTAAGTTATGACACTCAAGATGGACGCATTAGCAGAGCGTGCTATTCGCATTACTGGGAGGTTTCCCTTCTCCTGCTGTACTTATAGGGTGCTGACATCATCAGTGTTTAGAAAGAGGAATGTGCATCCTGTAGTGTGTTCTCCTAGTTGCCAAAAGGGACATTTCTTTTATACAGAATTGCACACACACTAACCCCCCTCCACACACACTGAGCATTTGCAGGATTCAAACCACTACCTAACTATGTTATGACACTCGAGACGGACACATTAGCAGAGCACGCTATTCACATTACTGGGAGGTTTCCTTTCTCCGGCTGTACTTATAGGGTGCTGACATCATCAATGTTTAGAAAGGAGAATGTGCATCCTGTAGTGTGTTTTCCCAGTTGCTAAAAGGGACATTTGCCTCACACAGACTTGCACACACACCAACCCCGCTCACCCACACACACACACACACCATTTGCAGGATTCAAACCCCTACCTAACTATATTATGACACTTGAGGGAGACACATTAGCAGAGCGCACTATCCGAATTACTGGGCATTTGTTCTGCACCTGCAGTATTTATAGGGTGCTGACATCATTATTTCTACAGAGGTATGTACATCTAGTACTACCTGTCAGGTGGGGGATAGCATATATATGCATTTGCAGCCACCTACTTCAGGGTCAGATATGCACATCGCACTGGCAGGTTATGTTCTATACCATGCTTCGTGACCACAGGACCTGTAACACACAACACAACCAGTTCAGACCACCCCTCCCACATCCAGGACACACACTTTGCTTCCCTGGGAACAGTGCCAAGATATGCAGGTGTTCACATACACCATTCCAGTTGTTAACGTCAGGTACAGGTATATTGTGTGTGGGAACTACTCAGGCCTCTACAACATTACCCTACAGCCACTACAATTTGTGAGTCCATGTGCTATGGCAGAACCACTCACCACAGCCACAAGGGGAATACATATTGCACCTGACCATCTGCAACATGGGTACTCACTGTTCCACACCAGAGGTAGACCACCATTGTTGATATCTGACCATACCCACCTTTCCCTGGACATCCATATCCCATCCCCACCCCAGGCAAGGTTGTCACTGCAAACAAAGTGTATTTATCAAAAGCAGACTTTACACTTGTGAAGACTGGGGTGGAAGACTTCAAAGGACCCATGCTGGGGAGTATACAGGCCACTCTGCATAATCCTTGACAATTGCATTCTATGAGCATGTGGAAGGTTTGCATTGATCATGCTATCCCAAATATACCCATGACTCCTCCACAACAGGACACCTGTCAGGTGTACACCAGCCATATATGAGCTGTCCAACAGACAGAGTGAGCTAATACATTGCAGAGCAGTAGCCCACAGAGGGAGGACATCTCTGAACAGTACTGGCATGACACTTCAATCCCTCATAATCATCACGACAAAGTGTTGACAGTGAAATTGTCCAGACAATGCAGATAAGGCTCCCCTCAGTCTGTTATTGATGCCCACTTACTGTTAGAGGTCCTCACCAACCCTCTTCCAGCACACACCAACAACATGGATGTGGCTTAGCAAATTCAAACCCTGGGATCTCCACTGTGTCCCTGCTTGACAGAGGCACAGCACACTAGCCTCACACGGTGCCTTATGTGACCTACTTTACAGTGGCACAGTAGCCTACTGTACTGGGGAGGCAGACGCCAAGCACACTCTGGCTAAGCTGTCATTCCCTAGGGCAAACAGCCTAGTGTTGACCTCTACACCCATATGTTTAATTGTCAGATGCACAATATTTGTTGCTGATAGACTGTTTGCAGGTCTTTATTGCCATAGCATTCCCTGTTTCTATGAACAACTTGTGTATCTGTGGAAGATGTTTGAATATGAGAGGGATCCACTATATCACTTATGTCTCTGTAGTCATTTAACTGTGTGCACTGGGCAGATTGCTGTAATGTGGTTGGTTCCTGGAATAACACGTACAAATACCAGATATGTGTGGCCAACTGCTAAACTGAGATTTGGCCTAAGTGTGTGAGCATGCCCAGTTCAGGCTTTCCATGGCATGTTGTCTGACATATGTCTCATTTATCAAAGTGTGCGAGCATGCCCAGTGTGAGCTTTCCATATGTTGAACTCTGCAGCCCACCACATTTGTGGATGAGTGTGAACTTCAACAATATCTCACGTTTATGGTTGTGTGTTGTGTGTCATGTTGTGTAGTTACTGTCCAACTGCTTTGTGTCTGAACACAACAGGGATTATACTGTGCCTGCAGGGTTTGCATGGGATACTTTGCATACAGTTGTCAACATCCTTTCATACTGACCTAACACTGTAGTACCGTATAGTGTACTGGTTCAGTACTTTCACTGTGGTGGACAGTATCCTGGGCTTTAGTCCTATCACTGCTTTACATTTTCATAGTGAGCACAACAGCCTGGTTAGGGGCCAGTTGTGCACATCTGACCATGTTGCATTATGTTCAGATATGAACTACTTAAACCAGGCTTGTCCAACATTGGTAGTGTATTCCACAACATAGGTGTACATTGGCAAACACTAGCGATGTGCCCTAGGCCATTTCTAATGCTAGTCGGAGAGTGTGTTTGTCCTTTGACACACATTGTAAGTGGAGTTTGCCATGACATATGTCATGGTTAGTATACTGTGCCTCCGTCTACCTGTGACATAACAGTGATACCCAGGGTAAACCTACCATCTCCCATCCACTCATCAAGATTCCTCTTGAGGAGAGTCGATGAGTGACTCTCTGGCTAACCTGTACTGGGAGTTTACTCAAGAGTGGGGGTGGCTTCTGTGTTATGGATCATTCAGTACAGCTTGTCCTATGTATGTCAGTGCTGGGGTTCAGGTCTCTCATGTGCATAGCTCACTGCCATTCAGATTGTACAAGGTGCAGCATGTTCATTGATTCCAGCTTGGACATGGCTTTATACATCAGGCACAGCTTGCCTCTGGGTGGGCAGTATGGCAGTGTGTGGAGCTGCAGTTTGTTTAATCAGGCAACACATGGCATCTGTTCAAGCTCTTTGATACTCCTGGTGAGGTACTTTTGGGGACTTTACAGTTGATGGAGGTGTCTGCTGAGGTACATCCCACAGGGGCTATTGTAGTCAATTGTAACGCTGATGAAGGATGACTGCAGAGCCACAATGACCTCCCTTATCTAGATCTGACAACCTTCATGATTAGGTGGGTATATGGTATGTTTCTGTAACCACTACAGCCACATGCTTGTCCAATGCAGGATATCTATCAACTTGTGTCCCCAGGTCTCTCATTACATGTTAAGTACTTAATGGGTTAACACCTATGTGGTAATTGGTGGGCACTTACTGTATATCCACAGGGGTTGACTATACACTTTTCTGCAATTAGCTTGCTAACATGGCTATGGCACCAGTTGTCTGTTTCTATGTGGCCCTTTTGTGGGATGCTTGTGTCAGCTGGAGGGTCAGATATGGTGGCCAGTTTGTAGTCCTCTGCAAACATGTTCAGACACAGTCCTTCCATGTTGGCCTGTACCTATGGGACATATATACCAAACGAGGGAGGTCCCAGGACCAAGCCTTGTGGGATGCCAGTTATATCTGGTTTGTAGTCTGACATGGCTGCAGCATGTCTGACCATGTCAGTTCTGTCCTTGGTCTGGTTTGCAACCCCTCTACTGACATAGGGGTTTATATTTAAGCTGGTGAGCTTATCTATAATGAACACGTGGGGTATTGTATGGAAGCCTTTGCAAGGTCCAGCTACGCTGTGTGGACCACATTGCCCTCATCAATGACCTTAATGACTGTTTCAAATGAGTCAAACATGTTTAGGGGCAGGATCTGCACTTAAGAAAGCCACACTGGGTAGGGTCCAGTGTCAGTAGGTCCCCAATATCTTTATGTCTGCGGTACATGCTGATCCTTTCCATAGCTGTGCAGACCAAGCTTGTCAGGATTCTGGGGTGGTAGTTTGCAGTATCCATTCAGGCAACACCTTTGTTGAGAAGGACCACTGTTGTTGTACACTGCTCTTTGGGTACATATCCTGTGGTAAGGCTGACATTGAGCAGTAGTGTGATTTGGCATTCCATTCTTCTTGGAGTCCATGTTGGACTCAGCCCAGGACACCATCTCATACCATTGCTGCTGTGTGTTTTGCTTTGTAGATGCTGGCTGTTACCTCAGCATCTGCAATGTCAGGGGGCCAGCAGTCTGCTGGGATAGATATTTTGCATTCTGGGGGGTTGCACTGCACCTGTCAGGTTGGATGTTGGCAATATGTGTGTGTGTTTGGTATGTTGTTTGTAATATTTGAGTGATTCAGAGCATATCTGTGAATTCCCAACAAGGTTCCTACCATCAGTTAAGAAAGCCTTGTGATTATCCTTAGTGTCCTGTACAATTTGTATCTTCATAGGTTCATAGGTTCATACTAGGCTATCCACCCTAGGGCATTTATAAGCCTAGCCAGAGTGTGTGTGGCTTTCACCACCCCTTGCTATGTGAATATTATGGCCATTTATGATTTACTTTACTGTGCCTCTGTCTGGACACAGTGAAGACCCCAGTGTACATCTACGATCATCCATCCACTTGGCAAGATTCCTGTTGAAGAGTGTCAGTGAGGGGCTCTGCCTAACATGGAGTGGGATTCTGTTCCAGGGTGTAGGGAGCCTCTGGGTTATGTATCTGTCCCTCCAGCACATCCTATTTCATTATGTGTTGAGGTTGACATCTCTCACTCTCACAGCTCCGATGGCTTTGGGTTTTCTGGGGTGGAGCATGTCCATTACTCCTGTGTTGGACATGGCCTTGTACAACAGGCATACAATGCCTCTGTGTAGGCAGTATGTGACTGCATTCAGCTGGGGTGTCTACAGCCAGGCAGCATATGACATATATTTGAGACCCTTTATCCTCTTGGTGAGGTACCTTTGAGGTCTTTCTAACTGCTGCAGGTGTCAGGTAAGGTACATCCCAAATGAGGCATTGTACTAGATTATGGGTCTGATAAGAGAACAGTATAGGGCACAATGACCTCTGTTGACGTAGATGTGAATCCTTTCATGATACGGTGTCCAATATAGACAGTCTTCCTAGCCACATTGGCAATGTGAGTGTCACATAACAGGTTACTGTCCACTTGTGTCCCTAGGTCCCTGATTACTCCTTCCATACATAATGGTTTACCACCTATGTGGTAATTTGTGAGTACCTTGTTTGGTATTTGGTGAGACATTCATACTGTCCAGTGTCTTCAGGATGGCTGGGTGGGGTTCCTGTGTGTGAGAGTGTGGTCTGTAGCATGCTACAGACTGTACAGCAGTTTTGCCTATGGTTAGTTGCACATGGGTGGTCTCCGATGCTTCGTGCATTGTCAGTTACCTGGACGTATGGGTGTCTGTGCTGAATATGGATACTCCCCTCCTTTTATGTTTTGGTCCAGGTTTTGGGGCCATAACGCATGATATGAGGTATAACCTGGTAGTGCTGGTGTGCTGTCAGGAGGCTTGCTGCAGGTTTCTGTCACTGCACGGACATCAATGTTCTCCATACTGGGAAGGGCCTCAGGAGCATGCATATTGAGGTTTACACGTCTGGCATTGGTCAGCATTACCCTTATGTTTCTTTCCACTTATGTTTTCTAGGGTGGTGGGTTAGTCTTTTCAGCCTTGCCTACGAAAGGCTCTATGGAGGTGGCAAAAGCCTTATCCAATATCCAGACGCCCAGGGGTAACAGGTGCAAGCCATCCCTGGAACAGCAGCGTGGCTTGTCAAGCATGACATCCCAAGCAGACAGACATTGGATCCCCTTGGAATGACACCAGTAATTGTGCCACTTGTTAAAGCTGATCATTCTGTGTTTGTACTGTGGCATCATTCTTGGTGAGGGTAGGATGCTGCAAATGGTCAGTGTCATACCGGCCTGGACTACATAATAGAGCTCATCTATGTCTCTTTTCATGTAGTCCAGGGAGGTACATCTCAGGTCATTCACGCCAGCATGGACAATGACTGCATCATATTTCTACTTGCTTTGGGGTGACCTGCGTACTTGTGTTATGTGGCGTATTGTAGCAGCCTACAGGCAGCTTACTGTACCCTTTCCCTTGTTCAGTCTGGTGAGCGGGACAGCAGTGTGTCTGACTATGGAGTCACCTATTACAACTGTATCAGGCATGTTGTTTCTCCTTCTGGCCTGTGACTGTTTGGCACACCAGCTTTGTGTACTATGTGTTGCATGTGCTATGTTTGGAGGTTGTGGTTGCTTGGGTGTCTGCTTTGGAGGCCTCTGTTGGTGTGGTGTGTTTGTAATTAGGGCCTCCGGGAATGTTTTTCTGTGTTTATGTCTTTGGTTTGCAGTTGTGATAGGTCTATGTGGGACTGGGTTTGTGGTGTGTGTGGTTACCTTCTCCTCCTGACTAGTTTTGACAGTACTGCGTTGAGGGAGCTTCGGTTTGGATAAATGGTTGCATCTCTCGCATATATTTGTATTTCTTGGGGGGAGTTGAGGGTTGTCTGTGTACTTGGGGCAGGTGTAACATTGCCTCAAGATTCACAGATTCAACTTGTTGTAGCTGGCCTTAGTGGATTGTATGTGTGGACATATTTTATTGCCATACTACTGATCAGTGATTACTTCCCTTTTTATGTTTGCTCTATCATGTAGTAGCTTCCTCATTCTCTTGCATGGTTTGGTAATGGCTGGAGTCCACCATGCCAGATGCCTGCATGTATGGCATTGTGTCTTGTTTTACTTTGGGATTGCATAATCCAAGCATTCCTGGCAGTGTTCATGGAATGCCTGTATAACAGGTTCTGAGGTGTGGCCCATATTTTGCACCTGCACAGGGCCTTTAATGGATTCCACATCAGTTTGGAGGAGTGCAACTTTTGCTTTACACATGTTTTTCACTGTGGTTTTCTGGCCAGGGACTGTGGTCAGGATGTGTATATCCAGTGTGATTACTCTATGGTCTGGTCTTACCAGTGAGGGATACACTTCTCATCTTGCCATCCAGTACCCATGTTGCTGATTATCACATCCAGTATGCTTACCCCTCTTGTGGGAGTGGTACGTTGTTCCTGGGCATTTTGGTTTATGGATTCTAGGAACTTTTGTCCTACAGTGTTGGAGCTAGTATAATGCTCCCAGTCTATGTCTGGGTATTTTCAGTCACCCAATATAATGTGGTTTGGAGGGCTTGATATATTCATGTATTCCAACATAGGCCAGGTGCAGTTCCTGGTGTTAGGATGGTAGTCTGTAGCAGGCTATAAACTGGGAGGCAGTTTTAGCCACTGTTACTTGACCATGGCTAGTCCATGCTGCTTCTTGTTGTGGTACCAACATGGGGTGTGGTTATCCTTGACAATTATTGCTAGTCACCCTCCTTTTGTAGCTTGTTCCATGTTTTGAGGCTGTACAGCACAGTATGAGGTGTAACCTGGTAGTGTTAGGGTGCTGTTGTGAGCCTTGACCCAGTTTTCTGTTACAGGACAGATATCAACATTCTCCATACTGGGGAGTTTAGACTGCATGCATCTTGCTGTTTAGACTTCTGGCATTGGGTAGCATTACATCTAGGTTCTTATCCCTTGTGATACCTATGGAGGTGGGTTTGTGTTTTGAGCCTTACCTATTCAGGGCACGCTGTGGGTAACAACAGCCTTTGCCAGTATCCATAAGGCCTGGACTGATAGGTGCATGCCACCCCTAGCAGGTGGAGCATCATGTCATGCTCAGCATGTCATCCCAGGCTGGCACACATTGGATCCCCTTTGACTAACTGCAATACTTCAGCCAATTATTGCAATTGATCATCTCATCGTCATATTGTGGCATCATGCTTGGTGAGGGTAGGATGTTAGTCAGGGTCATCAAGTGTGCATATACTACATGGTGTTACATTGCTTAACACATGGCATTCATGCCTCAGGTGGTGCTGCAGGGCTGCCTCTGTCGGATGCACATACTACACTCCCTGTACATGTTTGAGAGCAGGTTATGTCATTTTAGGCATCCCTGTTATTATATGAGTGAGTCAGAGGGGTATCATTCCCAGGGTTCCTACTGAGCCAGTGTATGTGCTATGCGTTGCCTCTTTGCCAAGGCCAGGGCATACTGGGCATGCCTCCTTCTGCCTACTGGGGCAGGCTCAGGTTGTTCCTCCTCTGAGTCACGCTCTGCCTGTGATGGCCTTGGCAATGGTGGGGGGCTGTTTGGCCCGGCCCTATGCTGGTCCTGCTGCAGCTGTTTTGCAAGATCATATTATGTAGCATAGCACATACCATGACAATTTGGGTACATGTAGTTGGTGAGTACTGCAAGGCTCCACCAGATGTGTCCAGACACCGGAACCGTGACTTGAGCAGCCCAAACACATGCTCTATTACATTACGTGTTTGTGCGTGTGCCTCATTATGGCGTTCCTGTTCAGGTGTGTGTGCGTTTCTGATGGGTGTCATCAGCCACGGCTCCAGTGCATAACCTGCATCCCCCACTAGGTGTCCATGTGGGATGTCCCCATTGGCAAATGTCTGGTACAGCTGCGTCAAATGCCAGATATGGGAATCATGGTAGCTCCCAGGGCAGCCAGCACACACATTCATTATTATGCCCTGGGCATCACACACAACCTGGCAGTTGATGGAGGAAGCCCTTGCGGTTAATGTAGGCCCTACCCCCTCACTGGCTGGTGCTTTGATGCGTATGTGCGTGCAGTCTATTGCACCCACTACCTCAGGGTATTCCGCTGTTTGCTGGAAGAGACGATATTGCTGGCCAATACCTCACGGGCATTGGGGAAATATACATGATCACCGACATGTGCTGACATGGCATCCAGGAACTGGTGCAGTACCCTGGAGGCTGATGCCTGTGATATCCCCATCATATCACCAGTTGGTCTCTGGAAGGTACCTGTTGCTAGTATTCTTAGGCCAACACATACCTTGGTTTCCACTGGGATGGGTTCCCCTCTGTTGGTTCTGTGTGTGAGGCGTGGCCTGCACAGCTCAACAATTTGCTGCAGGAGGTCTCTGTCCACTCTATAGCTCTACTATCTCCAGCTCATGTAACCCGTGGTAGGTGACCCTGGGCCTGTACACTCTTCTCCGTCTCCTCACTGTGGGTTGTCTGGCACCATTTGCATTGTCACCACCCTCAGCAAGTAGCCTATGTCTCCTTATGACAGCTATGGCAGCCCCTAGCATTTCTGCTCTGAGTTCAGCTTTTCAGTTTTCACTTCTAATAGCTTACTCCTGTCTTGCAGTGTCTCTTGAGAGAAACATCCTGCACTGCTGTTTGCAGAGTTTTAAGTGCTTGGCTGAGCTACTATTCTGCCTGTGTAATTGCCTGCTTCTAATTGTTTTCACCTGCTAGCTCCAGCAGTATTCCCTGCTAGCTTCCTACTAATTCTGTTGCTTCCTTTTTCCTTTCTGTTTCCTCAGGGGGGAGCAACGCGCATACCAGCAGAAACATGCTCACAGTGGCTTACACGCGCGCACACATGCTTACACAGTTCAGAATCTGCTTATTCAGGTTAAACCACATGCACACCAGCGCAAACAGTCTTACAAGTCTGCCAACAGACTCCCACATGCTCAGTCTGCCTTACACGCGCGCACACTGCGCTACTCGCGCCTCATGGCGCATGCACGCCCAGCAAGAAACTTTGGTGTAAGTAACAGTGTACACCTTCCATTTCTTGACTTTCCCATGCTTATCTTGTGGCACTCCTCTTTCCCTGATCTGTGTATAAGTAACAGTGTACACCTTCCATTTCTTGACTTTCCCATGCTTATCTTGCGGCACTCCTCTTTCCCTGATCTGTGTATAAGTAACAGTGTACACCTTCCATTTCTTGACTTTCCCATGCTTATCTTGTGGCACTCCTCTTTCCCTGATCTGTGTATAAGTAACAGTGTACACCTTCCATTTCTTGACTTTCCCATGCTTATCTTGCGGCACTCCTCTTTCCCTGATCTGTGTATAAGTAACAGTGTACACCTTCCATTTCTTGACTTTCCCATGCTTATCTTGCGGCACTCCTCTTTCCCTGATCTGTGTATAAGTAACAGTGTACACCTTCCATTTCTTGACTTTCCCATGCTTATCTTGTGGCACTCCTCTTTCCCTGATCTGTGTATAAGTAACAGTGTACACCTTCCATTTCTTGACTTTCCCATGCTTATCTTGTGGCACTCCTCTTTCCCTGATCTGTGTATAAGTAACAGTGTACACCTTCCATTTCTTGACTTTCCCATGCTTATCTTGCGGCACTCCTCTTTCCCTGATCTGTGTATAAGTAACAGTGTACACCTTCCATTTCTTGACTTTCCCATGCTTATCTTGTGGCACTCCTCTTTCCCTGATCTGTGTATAAGTAACAGTGTACACCTTCCATTTCTTGACTTTCCCATGCTTATCTTGTGGCACTCCTCTTTCCCTGATCTGTGTATAAGTAACAGTGTACACCTTCCATTTCTTGACTTTCCCATGCTTATCTTGTGGCACTCCTCTTTCCCTGATCTGTGTATAAGTAACAGTGTACACCTTCCATTTCTTGACTTTCCCATGCTTATCTTGTGGCACTCCTCTTTCCCTGATCTGTGTATAAGTAACAGTGTACACCTTCCATTTCTTGACTTTCCCATGCTTATCTTGTGGCACTCCTCTTTCCCTGATCTGTGTATAAGTAACAGTGTACACCTTCCATTTCTTGACTTTCCCATGCTTATCTTGTGGCACTCCTCTTTCCCTGATCTGTGTATAAGTAACAGTGTACACCTTCCATTTCTTGACTTTCCCATGCTTATCTTGTGGCACTCCTCTTTCCCTGATCTGTGTATAAGTAACAGTGTACACCTTCCATTTCTTGACTTTCCCATGCTTATCTTGTGGCACTCCTCTTTCCCTGATCTGTGTATAAGTAACAGTGTACACCTTCCATTTCTTGACTTTCCCATGCTTATCTTGTGGCACTCCTCTTTCCCTGATCTGTGTATAAGTAACAGTGTACACCTTCCATTTCTTGACTTTCCCATGCTTATCTTGTGGCACTCCTCTTTCCCTGATCTGTGTATAAGTAACAGTGTACACCTTCCATTTCTTGACTTTCCCATGCTTATCTTGTGGCACTCCTCTTTCCCTGATCTGTGTATAAGTAACAGTGTACACCTTCCATTTCTTGACTTTCCCATGCTTATCTTGTGGCACTCCTCTTTCCCTGATCTGTGTATAAGTAACAGTGTACACCTTCCATTTCTTGACTTTCCCATGCTTATCTTGTGGCACTCCTCTTTCCCTGATCTGTGTATAAGTAACAGTGTACACCTTCCATTTCTTGACTTTCCCATGCTTATCTTGTGGCACTCCTCTTTCCCTGATCTGTGTATAAGTAACAGTGTACACCTTCCATTTCTTGACTTTCCCATGCTTATCTTGTGGCACTCCTCTTTCCCTGATCTGTGTATAAGTAACAGTGTACACCTTCCATTTCTTGACTTTCCCATGCTTATCTTGTGGCACTCCTCTTTCCCTGATCTGTGTATAAGTAACAGTGTACACCTTCCATTTCTTGACTTTCCCATGCTTATCTTGTGGCACTCCTCTTTCCCTGATCTGTGTATAAGTAACAGTGTACACCTTCCATTTCTTGACTTTCCCATGCTTATCTTGCGGCACTCCTCTTTCCCTGATCTGTGTATAAGTAACAGTGTACACCTTCCATTTCTTGACTTTCCCATGCTTATCTTGTGGCACTCCTCTTTCCCTGATCTGTGTATAAGTAACAGTGTACACCTTCCATTTCTTGACTTTCCCATGCTTATCTTGTGGCACTCCTCTTTCCCTGATCTGTGTATAAGTAACAGTGTACACCTTCCATTTCTTGACTTTCCCATGCTTATCTTGTGGCACTCCTCTTTCCCTGATCTGTGTATAAGTAACAGTGTACACCTTCCATTTCTTGACTTTCCCATGCTTATCTTGTGGCACTCCTCTTTCCCTGATCTGTGTATAAGTAACAGTGTACACCTTCCATTTCTTGACTTTCCCATGCTTATCTTGTGGCACTCCTCTTTCCCTGATCTGTGTATAAGTAACAGTGTACACCTTCCATTTCTTGACTTTCCCATGCTTATCTTGTGGCACTCCTCTTTCCCTGATCTGTGTATAAGTAACAGTGTACACCTTCCATTTCTTGACTTTCCCATGCTTATCTTGTGGCACTCCTCTTTCCCTGATCTGTGTATAAGTAACAGTGTACACCTTCCATTTCTTGACTTTCCCATGCTTATCTTGTGGCACTCCTCTTTCCCTGATCTGTGTATAAGTAACAGTGTACACCTTCCATTTCTTGACTTTCCCATGCTTATCTTGTGGCACTCCTCTTTCCCTGATCTGTGTATAAGTAACAGTGTACACCTTCCATTTCTTGACTTTCCCATGCTTATCTTGCGGCACTCCTCTTTCCCTGATCTGTGTATAAGTAACAGTGTACACCTTCCATTTCTTGACTTTCCCATGCTTATCTTGTGGCACTCCTCTTTCCCTGATCTGTGTATAAGTAACAGTGTACACCTTCCATTTCTTGACTTTCCCATGCTTATCTTGTGGCACTCCTCTTTCCCTGATCTGTGTATAAGTAACAGTGTACACCTTCCATTTCTTGACTTTCCCATGCTTATCTTGCGGCACTCCTCTTTCCCTGATCTGTGTATAAGTAACAGTGTACACCTTCCATTTCTTGACTTTCCCATGCTTATCTTGCGGCACTCCTCTTTCCCTGATCTGTGTATAAGTAACAGTGTACACCTTCCATTTCTTGACTTTCCCATGCTTATCTTGTGGCACTCCTCTTTCCCTGATCTGTGTATAAGTAACAGTGTACACCTTCCATTTCTTGACTTTCCCATGCTTATCTTGTGGCACTCCTCTTTCCCTGATCTGTGTATAAGTAACAGTGTACACCTTCCATTTCTTGACTTTCCCATGCTTATCTTGTGGCACTCCTCTTTCCCTGATCTGTGTATAAGTAACAGTGTACACCTTCCATTTCTTGACTTTCCCATGCTTATCTTGTGGCACTCCTCTTTCCCTGATCTGTGTATAAGTAACAGTGTACACCTTCCATTTCTTGACTTTCCCATGCTTATCTTGCGGCACTCCTCTTTCCCTGATCTGTGTATAAGTAACAGTGTACACCTTCCATTTCTTGACTTTCCCATGCTTATCTTGTGGCACTCCTCTTTCCCTGATCTGTGTATAAGTAACAGTGTACACCTTCCATTTCTTGACTTTCCCATGCTTATCTTGTGGCACTCCTCTTTCCCTGATCTGTGTATAAGTAACAGTGTACACCTTCCATTTCTTGACTTTCCCATGCTTATCTTGCGGCACTCCTCTTTCCCTGATCTGTGTATAAGTAACAGTGTACACCTTCCATTTCTTGACTTTCCCATGCTTATCTTGTGGCACTCCTCTTTCCCTGATCTGTGTATAAGTAACAGTGTACACCTTCCATTTCTTGACTTTCCCATGCTTATCTTGTGGCACTCCTCTTTCCCTGATCTGTGTATAAGTAACAGTGTACACCTTCCATTTCTTGACTTTCCCATGCTTATCTTGTGGCACTCCTCTTTCCCTGATCTGTGTATAAGTAACAGTGTACACCTTCCATTTCTTGACTTTCCCATGCTTATCTTGTGGCACTCCTCTTTCCCTGATCTGTGTATAAGTAACAGTGTACACCTTCCATTTCTTGACTTTCCCATGCTTATCTTGTGGCACTCCTCTTTCCCTGATCTGTGTATAAGTAACAGTGTACACCTTCCATTTCTTGACTTTCCCATGCTTATCTTGTGGCACTCCTCTTTCCCTGATCTGTGTATAAGTAACAGTGTACACCTTCCATTTCTTGACTTTCCCATGCTTATCTTGTGGCACTCCTCTTTCCCTGATCTGTGTATAAGTAACAGTGTACACCTTCCATTTCTTGACTTTCCCATGCTTATCTTGTGGCACTCCTCTTTCCCTGATCTGTGTATAAGTAACAGTGTACACCTTCCATTTCTTGACTTTCCCATGCTTATCTTGTGGCACTCCTCTTTCCCTGATCTGTGTATAAGTAACAGTGTACACCTTCCATTTCTTGACTTTCCCATGCTTATCTTGTGGCACTCCTCTTTCCCTGATCTGTGTATAAGTAACAGTGTACACCTTCCATTTCTTGACTTTCCCATGCTTATCTTGTGGCACTCCTCTTTCCCTGATCTGTGTATAAGTAACAGTGTACACCTTCCATTTCTTGACTTTCCCATGCTTATCTTGTGCACTCCTCTTTCCCTGATCTGTGTATAAGTAACAGTGTACACCTTCCATTTCTTGACTTTCCCATGCTTATCTTGTGGCACTCCTCTTTCCCTGATCTGTGTATAAGTAACAGTGTACACCTTCCATTTCTTGACTTTCCCATGCTTATCTTGCGGCACTCCTCTTTCCCTGATCTGTGTATAAGTAACAGTGTACACCTTCCATTTCTTGACTTTCCCATGCTTATCTTGTGGCACTCCTCTTTCCCTGATCTGTGTATAAGTAACAGTGTACACCTTCCATTTCTTGACTTTCCCATGCTTATCTTGCGGCACTCCTCTTTCCCTGATCTGTGTATAAGTAACAGTGTACACCTTCCATTTCTTGACTTTCCCATGCTTATCTTGTGGCACTCCTCTTTCCCTGATCTGTGTATAAGTAACAGTGTACACCTTCCATTTCTTGACTTTCCCATGCTTATCTTGCGGCACTCCTCTTTCCCTGATCTGTGTATAAGTAACAGTGTACACCTTCCATTTCTTGACTTTCCCATGCTTATCTTGTGGCACTCCTCTTTCCCTGATCTGTGTATAAGTAACAGTGTACACCTTCCATTTCTTGACTTTCCCATGCTTATCTTGTGGCACTCCTCTTTCCCTGATCTGTGTATAAGTAACAGTGTACACCTTCCATTTCTTGACTTTCCCATGCTTATCTTGCGGCACTCCTCTTTCCCTGATCTGTGTATAAGTAACAGTGTACACCTTCCATTTCTTGACTTTCCCATGCTTATCTTGTGGCACTCCTCTTTCCCTGATCTGTGTATAAGTAACAGTGTACACCTTCCATTTCTTGACTTTCCCATGCTTATCTTGTGGCACTCCTCTTTCCCTGATCTGTGTATAAGTAACAGTGTACACCTTCCATTTCTTGACTTTCCCATGCTTATCTTGTGGCACTCCTCTTTCCCTGATCTGTGTATAAGTAACAGTGTACACCTTCCATTTCTTGACTTTCCCATGCTTATCTTGTGGCACTCCTCTTTCCCTGATCTGTGTATAAGTAACAGTGTACACCTTCCATTTCTTGACTTTCCCATGCTTATCTTGTGGCACTCCTCTTTCCCTGATCTGTGTATAAGTAACAGTGTACACCTTCCATTTCTTGACTTTCCCATGCTTATCTTGTGGCACTCCTCTTTCCCTGATCTGTGTATAAGTAACAGTGTACACCTTCCATTTCTTGACTTTCCCATGCTTATCTTGTGGCACTCCTCTTTCCCTGATCTGTGTATAAGTAACAGTGTACACCTTCCATTTCTTGACTTTCCCATGCTTATCTTGCGGCACTCCTCTTTCCCTGATCTGTGTATAAGTAACAGTGTACACCTTCCATTTCTTGACTTTCCCATGCTTATCTTGTGGCACTCCTCTTTCCCTGATCTGTGTATAAGTAACAGTGTACACCTTCCATTTCTTGACTTTCCCATGCTTATCTTGCGGCACTCCTCTTTCCCTGATCTGTGTATAAGTAACAGTGTACACCTTCCATTTCTTGACTTTCCCATGCTTATCTTGTGGCACTCCTCTTTCCCTGATCTGTGTATAAGTAACAGTGTACACCTTCCATTTCTTGACTTTCCCATGCTTATCTTGTGGCACTCCTCTTTCCCTGATCTGTGTATAAGTAACAGTGTACACCTTCCATTTCTTGACTTTCCCATGCTTATCTTGTGGCACTCCTCTTTCCCTGATCTGTGTATAAGTAACAGTGTACACCTTCCATTTCTTGACTTTCCCATGCTTATCTTGTGGCACTCCTCTTTCCCTGATCTGTGTCTGACATCTGTCATGTAACACTGACCTCCAATGAACTGCATTTCTTTCTGCCATTCCCCCCTGTGATGTCACCTATCTCCTACTCTATTCCTCCCCCCTTATGTATCTCTTACACTACTCAGAATGTGCTCATTTGCTATGTGACAGTGGAATTCAGTATCCTAACACTCATTTACATCAGATTGCCTACTAATGCTTAGTTACATGTCTTAGACTCAGCTTCCCCCCTTAGCAACCACTAAACGGTGGCCATGTTGTTTTTGGTCTGCTGATCCCTGCATTGTAAATCCATGTATTGCATAAAACCCACATTTGTGGGTTTATAACCTTCATTTTATGTTTTATACAGCGCGTTTAGCTTGGGCTGCGCTGCATTTTCAGCGATCAGCCAAAAAAAATTATTTCTCATATTTGCATCGGGGTACCTTGCCAATGGCCACATATTTGGCCATTGGCATGCTGCCTGACACATATGCACAATTATTTGGAGCTGACATGGCTCCATTGTTTTTGCAGAAACGTACTCAGTTGTCAACTGAGTACATTTCTGCAGCTAAAACTCTTACACGGGCTGCTTTGCTTCTTGATCGCTAATCTACCTCATTTGCATGCCTTTCGCTGCAAGTGAGGTGATTAGCATATCGCCACTCCGTGTAAGAGACGCTTTTAGCTGGTCTCTACACGGAATTTAGGGCTGTTCCTGGATCGCGAGGGCTGCATGGAGTCTTACACTACTCTTAGACTTCGTGCAAGCCTCAGTGAATCCTGCCCAGTGTGTGTTCTTAGTAATACATGACCAGTAACAGGGAAGGAGTCTAACATTCATATCTCAAAAAGGGTTATTTATTAATTTCATATTTTAGAAGTATTGCATATATTATTAAATTAAAACAATATATTAAAATTAGCATCAAACATCATTAATCTAAAACAATTGATATAAAAAATCACTAACAGTACAATTAAACTATTGTGCTTGCTATTATCCAGAATCAAAATTCAAAAATACTTTGGGATGGATCGATCTATTAACAGCTACATGATAGAATGCTATTTTACTTGCTACACAATGTGTACAGCCGGAAAACAAAGAGAAACAACAGAATATGCTAACTACAACATAAAAAGATCTGCAGTACATGCTAATTAAGCAGTCCAACATGGCAAAACTATTCACAAAGCTATAATGCAATCATGCACCCTGGGTGTAGCCATCTGCTCTTAAACTCAAAACTCTTTGGAATACCAAGAAATGATTAGACAAAGAAAAATAGAAGGGGAGCACAGCCAGGATATTGGGCGTAACTACTTCCTGGATCTCTGCAAGTACTGTTTCATGCAAAGAGTGTGGAACCATGGAACAGAGTCCCAGAATCAGTAGTGGTGAGTGAGTCCACAGGAGCATACAAGGTTCATAGGTAAGGTTCATAGGTAAGTGCTGAGCTATCTCCCCAAGGACATTTATAAGCCTAGCCAGGTGTGTTGGCTTTAAGCTGCCCCTTAAGATTAGTTCCTGTGCACTCCTGACCAGCAGGAGCCATTAGTTCCCTGTGCCTCTGTGGCAGAGCCACTGCAGTGATCCCTGGGGTAAATTTTCTGTTTTCCCATCCACCGTCAAGGTTCCTCTTGAAGAGTGCTAGTGAGGGCTTTGCCTTTTGATGTATATTGGAATCTTGTTCCAAAGCATGGGAGTCTGCTTGGTCGGAATCTATCCCTCCAGCACATCATATTTATCATTGTGGTAAAGGTTTATATCCCTAGAAGCGTGGCTCTCAGGGATTTGTTTTAGATTGGAGCATATCCATCAATTCTCGTTGGACATGGCCTTGTCTGTCCGCCAGAGATCACGTCTGAGTAAGCGGTATGCAACTGAGTACAGCTGGGAGTTTCTAGTGGACTGCATAGGTCATCTGTTTGAGGCCAGTAATCCTCTTGGTGAGGCCACTTTTGTGGTCTTTCCAGCTGTTGCAGGTGTCTTGTAAGGTACATCCAAAATGGAAGTTGTATTCTATAATGGGTCTATCACATTGATGAGTAGAGGCACAATAACCTCCTTGTTCTGGATGTGAACCCTTTTGAGATTAGGTGGGCCATGTAGAAGGATTTTTAACCACCTTGGCAATATGATTGTCAAAGGAGGGTGCTATCTACTTGGGTCCCCAGATCCCTTATTATTTGTTCTGTATTTGGTGGACTACCACCTATGTGGTAGTTAAAGCGGAATACTGATTTTTTCAAAGGGGATATTCACGGCACTTTTGGCATTCAGCTTGAGGCCATGATTTTGACACCAGGTATCCGTCTCAGTGAGACCCTTCTGGAGGGTATCTGTATCAACTGGAGAATCAATTATAGCCCCTGGTTTACTGGTCGTCTACAAACCTGGTCAGCCAATCCTCTAATGTACCTGTTACCTCTGAAAGTATATACCGAACAGGAGGGTCCTCTGACTGAGCCCTGGGGGCGCCACCGCATAACGGTTTAGAGTTGGACCTAGAGTCTTCAGCTCTCTCTCACTGTGTCAGGCTCTGTCCATGAGCCAATTTGCAACCCATCTTTATTGTGGCGTGGGGGTTAATGCTCAGGTTGGTGAGTTTGTCTATAATACCAGAATGGAGATGGTGTCAAAGCCTTTGTGGGGTCTAGGTAGGTTGTGTGGACCTCCCCTTACCCTCATCTAATGCCTTGGTAACTGTCTCAAAAGTCCACCAGGTTTAGAGGCATGATCCGGCTTAACAAAAGCAAACTGGGTGGGTCAAAGTTTGGAGGTTCCCCAATGTCTCTGCTAATGAGTTCCATGATGATGTGTTCCATAGCCTTGCAGACCAGGCTAGTCAGGTTTATAAATTGATAGTTCCAGGGGTCTGTTGTGGCTCCACATGGAAGCATGGGGCAGGTAGAAGAGTCGCAGGAGTAAGCCTAGGGAGAAGGACAGGTAGAATGTTAAAGGCACTGATGAAATAGAGAGTAACAGTGTACACCTTCCATTTCTTGACTTTCCCATGCTTATCTTGCGGCACTCCTCTTTCCATGATCTGTGTATAAGTAACAGTGTACACCTTCCATTTCTTGACTTTCCCATGCTTATCTTGTGGCACTCCTCTTTCCCTGATCTGTGTATAAGTAACAGTGTACACCTTCCATTTCTTGACTTTCCCATGCTTATCTTGCGCCCTCCTCTTTCCCTGATCTGTGTATAAGTAACAGTGTACACCTTCCATTTCTTGACTTTCCCATGCTTATCTTGCGGCACTCCTCTTTCCCTGATCTGTGTATAAGTAACAGTGTACACCTTCCATTTCGTGACTTTCCCATGCTTATCTTACGGCACTCCTCTTTCCCTGATCTGTGTATAAGTAACAGTGTACACCTTCCATTTCTTGACTTTCCCATGCTTATCTTGTGGCACTCCTCTTTCCCTGATCTGTGTATAAGTAACAGTGTACACCTTCCATTTCTTGACTTTCCCATGCTTATCTTGTGGCACTCCTCTTTCCCTGATATGTGTCTGACATCTGTCATGTAACACTGACCTCCAATGAACTGCTTTTCTTTCTGCCATTCCCCCTGTGATATTACCTATCTCCTACTCTATTCCTCCCCCTTATGTATCTCTTACACTACTCAGAATGTGCTCATTCGCTATGTGGCAGTGGAATTCAGTATCCTAACACTCATTTACATCAGATTGCCTACTAATGCTTAGTTACATGTCTTAGACTCAGCTTCCCCCCTTAGCAACCACTAAATGGTGGCCATGTTGTTTTTGGTCTGCTGGTCCCTGCATTGTAAATCCATGTATTGCATAAAACCCACAATTGTGGGTTTAGAACCTTCATTTTTATGTTTTATACAGCGCAGCCCGTTTGCACGGGGCTGCGCTGCGTTTAAACATTTTTTATTTCTTATATTTGCATCGGGGTACCTTGCCAATGGTCACATATTTGGCCATTGGCATGCTGCCTGACACATATGCATCCTTTATTTGGAGCTGACATGGCTCCATTGTGTTTTTTGCAGAAACGTACTCAGTTGTCAACTGAGTACATTTCTGCAGCTAAAACGGCTCTTACATGGGCTGCTTTGGGCTTCCTGGATCGCTAATCTACCTCATTTGCATGTCTTTCGGCTGCAAGTGTGGTGATTAGCATATCTATGCCCACTCCGTGTAAGAGACGTTTTAGCTGGCCTCTTACACGGAATTTAGGGCTGTTCCTGGATCGCGAGGGCTGCATGGAGTCTTACACTACTCTTAGACTCCGTGCAAGCCTTTGTGAATCCTGCCCAGTGTGTTTCTTAGTAATACATGACCAGTAACAGGGAAGGAGTCTAACATTCATATCTCAAAAAGGGTTATTTATTCATTTCATATTTTAAGTATTGCATATTATTAAATTAAAACAATATATTAAAATTAGCATCAAACATTAATCTAAAACAGTATAAAAATCACTAACAGTACAATTAAACTATTGTAAACTATTATCCAGAATCAAAATTCAAAATACTTTGGGATGGATTCATTAACAGCTACATGATAGAATGCTATTTGCTCTACACAATGTGTACAGCCGGAAAACAAAGAGAAACAACAGAATATGCTAACTACAACATAAAGATCTGCAGCACATGCTAATTAAGCAGTCCAACATGACAAAGCTATTCACAAAGCTATAATGCAATCACGCACCCTCGGTGTAGCCATCTGCTCTAAACTCAAAACTCTTTGGAATACAGAAATGATTAGACAAAGAAAAATAGAAGGGGGGGCACAGCCAGGATATTGGGCAGCTAACTACTTCCTGGATCTCTGAAAGTACTGTTTCATGCAAAAGAGTGTGGAACCATGGAACAGAGTCCCAGAATCAGTAGTGGTGAGTGAGTCCACAGAGACATGCAAGGTTCATAGGTAAGGTTCATAGGTAAGTGCTAGGCTATCTCCCCAAGGACATTTATAAGCCTAGCCAGAGTGTGTT
>NC_056733.1:1431660970-1431663470 GCF_019279795.1 Protopterus annectens | reverse complement strand
TTCTTAGTGCAGTGTTCAGACTAGTATCCCTACAAAAATGTCTTTAGATTCTTATTGACTGAGAATAGTGGGAGTTGGCAAGACAACAAAACCACACCAAGAACTTGATTAGATAAAACTTTCAGGTCTACACCCTTCATCACTGATGAAGGGTGTAGACCCGAAAGTTTTATCTAATAAAGTTCTTGGTGTGGTTTTGTTGTCTTGCTGAATTATAGCAGTATCACCAATAGTGGGAGTTGCCCAACTTCTTACTGGGCTGATCATGCAGCCAATATTTGGTATTTTGCTGGCTAGATTTCTTGTCCCATGACTTGATGGAGTCAGACTCCCCACCATCTTCACCATCTGCACCTAAAAAAAAAATGAAAGAATAAATAAAAAAAATATGCCTCAGCCTATGACTTGTGGCTCTGCAGTAACATTAGCTTTAGGTAGGCTATTGGACTACTTGCCTTCTCTTACCTCCAGGTTCCCTGGTGTGGTAGTATCAAAACTGTACATGACACCAGGGTCAGACTCATCCTCTGAGGCTGTACTATTGTCTCCTGCATGGTATGGGAGAACCAAACCCTTTTGGTGCAGGGGAAGTCAGGGATGCAGAATCTGTTGCCAGTATTGATACTTTCCCCACAGGAATTATCCCACTGTGCATGCCAAAACGAGACAAAAGTTCCATCAGGTGGTGGGACAGTAGTCTCTGACTGGGTTTCACCTGAGATGATAGCTATGGCTAGATTCATTGTTCAGGCAGTTGACTACAGGGTGCATACCCAGATTATTAATAATTTGTGTGCTTCTACCACTGATCAGTCTGCTAAGGATCTTCCTTTTGAAGGAAATTCTGTGTCTTAGGATTCTAATCTGTCTGAGTCAGATCAGTCAAGTATCTCTGATGGCAAACTGGTACAGGTGCTCAGACTGATGTTTTATTATTCCCAAATATTTAGTAGATTTAGAGTTATATTCAGCTGGGAGCTATCTCCTGCTGCCCCAGCGATTAACAGAGTTTATGATCTCTTGGAAGATGAGGAACCAGACATTGGCACCTTTCCTCCATTAATCTCAGTGTTGGAGGATGTCTTCAAGAAAGCCTGTAATTCCCCTCTCTTTATTTAGGTTTTATGTAAGAGAGTGTTCAAGAAATTCAGGGTATACTCTGCCTTTCCTGGCCTCCAAGACCCTTTGTCTGTGGACCTTACTTTGGTGTCCCTAATGAATGTTACTAACAAGAAGACCATGTCTTAATCTAACACAGCTGGTTCAGTCAAACATGATAGCTTTTAAAGTGTTTAAGTACCTGTGTTTTAGGTGGATGTTTGTGCTGAGACGAATATACGGTTTACATGAGGCTGCTGCATTGTTGCCTGCAGACCAAAAGGTCTGTGTTAAGGATATTGTTTCTGATGCTTCTCAAATGTCACAACTTGCCTTAAAAAGTGCCTTGGATGGAGCTGATACTCCTTGTAGAAATACAGCATTGTCAGTGGTGATTAGGAGGTATGCTTGGTTGTACTCCCAACATTTTTCTGATGAGTTAAAAATGGGATTTTGATTGTATATTTGGTGCAGTAGCTAATCAGATCCTTAAACACTGGGATGACAGAGGCAAATTGATGCAAGGAGTGTCAAAAATGTTCCATATTCTCAAGTTCTCCACCTTTGAGCAAGATAACTTTTGGTGGTCTAAAAGACAGAAGTCCCAGCTGAAAGAAAACTAAAGCAATAAAAGGAAATGATAGGATGACAACTCCACCAAGCCAAACAAGAAGGGTTCATTTCATAAGAAGAATACCTCCTCTTCCAACTTATGACTATGTTGAGATGTGTCACTCAGCTTTATCAGTTCTCCTGCCAGGTGCCTCATCTTTCAAGTTAGCTCTAAACAAGGCAGCCTGGCTGTCAGTGGCTTCCGACAAATGGGTGCTAAACAGTGCTGACAAGGGTTACAAATGGTAGTGGAAAGACCACTGGCCTACGTTTGGGGAGGGATTCCCCTCTTCAACCAGACTTTATTCACTTCTATTCCCAAGCAAATAGTTTTAGGGGTCATATAACTGGTCTATCCTTGAGAAAGAATGCAAAGTTTTGACTCCAGAATTTTCTTGCTTCCCAAAAACGAGCAGTCACAGAGGTTGGTGTTGGACCTTTCTTTTCTGAACACATTTGTCAAAGTCCTGTGTTCAAGATGCTCACCCTGCAGACAGGGCTTCCTTAGTTGTCAGATGACTGCTTCATGGTGACCCTGCACTTGAAGGATGACTATCATTATCTCCCCATTTCTCATCATTTCAGGAGACACCTGGAATCTGTTGTGTTTGGTTCACACTATCAGTTTCCTGAATTGCAACATGAGTGTTTATCAAATGTGTTGCTCTAGAAGTCACCCATTGTCAGATTCTGGGCATTTACATCTTCCTATACTTGGATGACATGCTGATCTGTGCAGAGTCTGAGTCTAGGTGTTTGGAGAGTAAGACAGGGTGTTGACCTTGCTATC